>NW_015506297.1:19271-22788 GCF_001515645.1 Sinocyclocheilus grahami
TCAAATCTTTGGCGGTTAATTTGCGTCTTTTCTTCTCGACACATTTCTTGCGACCCTGTTGACTATTTGCTACAAAACGTTTGATGGTTCTGTGATCACGCCCCAATATCTTAGATATTTCAAGAGTGCTGCATCCCTGTGAAAGACTTTTTACAATTTTTGACTTTTCAGAGTCAGTTAAATCTCTTTTTTGGCCCATTTTTCCTGAGGAGAAGAATCTGCCTAATAATTATGCACACCTTGATATAGGGTGTTGATCTCCTTAGTCCACACCCTCCCTCGTTACACAAATACACATCACCTGATATGCATTAAATCCAATAAGCATTCAAGTTTATATAGCTTGGACTTGGAAATTATGGATAAAATGATGATATGGTCAAAATCATCACTTGCCTCTTAATTGTGCACACAGTGTAGTTTTACAACCTGCCATCAATTTTGCCTTTAGTATTTTGTAGAAGTGAATAGTAGATGAAGTTAGATGTGTTTGATTCGAACATCATAGCATTTGTTAACCACTTTTAGGGTCCAGATAGAGAATTTTGAAGATTTCTGATCAATCAATATAAGAATCTGTTTCCCTTTCATGTTTCTTGTATGTTTGCTTAATGCCTATGTTTAAACATGTATTCATGTTTAGCTATGCTAGTATATTAATTTTGGTTTGTAGGAAGACTCTTATTTACTGAGTTCATAGAAGTAATTCTCAGGAAACTACTTATTTAACTTGAGGAAAAATTTAATATTCAGCAGTTTGTGTTTCCACTGCAGTTTAGTACCACTTTAGAGTGGGTGGGATTATAGACATGTTGTTGTAGTTTCGCCACCTCTACTGCAGTGACATCATCGTAAACGCGACACAAACAAAGGTTTAAAAAAAGGTGCGCTCATTCAAAACTGTTGAGTTAAAAAAAAAATAAAAAAGTTGTTCGATCCACGCTGGCTGTGCTGATTTAATCTAGCAGGTCTAGTGTCTCGTGTCGCAAGTTCAATGGTGCCGGTAGTGACTATTCTCTCCAGCCAATCAGTGATCAGCAGGGTTTACACGTCACATTTTGGTAATGTTACGGCTTGCTTGGAACCACAGCCGAGGTGGTACTGAAAAGAGTACCAGGTACCAGGTTCTGTACACAATGGGAAAACCCCCAAAAGTGAGCTGTGCCGTACCATGCCATGGAAAAGTTCCAGAACTTTCCGGTGATTCTAAACTGAAAGAGACTACTCTGCTCCATATAGCCAGGGTTGCCAGGTGTGCGTAACAAAACTTGCCCAATGGCCAGTCAAAAACAGTCCAAAGTAGTGCAATGTCCATATCCCAAATATCAAAACGAGAGTAAGGAGAGATGACTGACAAGACATGGTGGAGGATTTGCTGCTCAACAGATCCTGAGCTCATTGACAAATGTCTTATCTTGTAAAATGTACTTAATTGTAAGTAAGTAAAGAAGTAACCAAGATGGTGCCATGAATGGCTGCCTCTGTGTTTTAATGTTTTGTTAGTTTTTCCCATCTGTTGTTTTTCAAACACAATAAGTTTTACCAGGGATGAACTGCTGAGAATTCAGCAGTACACACTTCACAATCTTCTACTGGTTTTTGATGTTTATTTATATATATATATATATATATATGTGTGTATTTTATTCACACATCTTTATTTCTTATTCATTGTGTGTTATTGTTGCTGTCTTGTGTACTGGAAGCTTCTGTCACCAAAACAAATTCCTTGTATGTGCACACATGAAACACATGAAAATCTCTTTCTGATTCTCTCCCTGATTCTGAAAATTACATGTTTGCAGGTATATATTCAAATGTTTGCAGGTGTGGGCAGAAATGGACACAAAAATTGCAGGAGCGAAACACACACATGGGAGCGGTCGGTAACGATCAGAAATTCAGAGGGAGTGGGATTAAGATTTTTTTTTTTACCAAACTTTGAACACTGATATAAGACCCCTTCTTATATACCACCCTTCTATAAACCAAGTTTGCTTGTGAAATGAGACATGCTTTACAGTGCTCACACATGGGTTGTTGACTTGGTCTAGTATAGTCTGTGCTGCCCCATCCTTCAATGATAGTTTCAATTTAGTTCAAGTTTATTTGTATAGTGCAACTTTACAGAAAATTGAGTTTCTACAATATTTCGTAGAAGCTTATCAGTGGTGACTGTCAGTTTATGTACATATGGCAGAAATGGCATTGGATGCAATCAAACTTATAGCAAAATTTGGTAGTTCTGTATGTTGTTTTAGGGTTGGCATCATCTGAGGTCCTCTGAGGGGTTGGCATAATCTCTTCTCAGGTGTTCTGGATCCAGACTGAAGCTTGTGTAATTCCTAGTTGCCACGGGATGTCAATCCCGTTGCAAAAACAGAGAAACAAATAGAG
Organism: Sinocyclocheilus grahami; assembly: GCF_001515645.1. Taxonomy (NCBI): domain Eukaryota; kingdom Metazoa; phylum Chordata; class Actinopteri; order Cypriniformes; family Cyprinidae; genus Sinocyclocheilus; species Sinocyclocheilus grahami. The sequence continues at coordinate 21,669 of NW_015506297.1, forward strand.
ACATAATTAGCGTAGCTGCTGTTCCAACCAAGTAAAATTAATTAGTTTAACCCAAGCTAAAGAATAATAATGCGCATTTGATCAGATATAACTGCAGTACAAGATTATGAGATGGATTATTTGAATGCCTGGCCAAATAGATGTGTCTTTAATCTAGATTTAAACAGAGAGAGTGTGTCTGAACCCCAGACGTTATCACGAAGGCTATTCCAGAGTTTGGGAGCCAAATGCATTAAAGCTCTACCTCCTTTAGTGGACTTTGCTATCCTAGGTACTACCAAAAGTCCAGAGTTTTGTGACCTTAGGGAGCATGATGGATTGTAGTGTGGTAGAAGACTAGTTGGGTACGCAGGAGCTAAACCATTAAAGGGGTCATATGATGCTGCTAAAAAGAACATTTATTTTGTGTATTTGGTGTAATGAAATGTTTATGTGGTTTAAAGTTAAAAAAACACATTATTTTCCACATACTGTACATTATTGTTTCTCCTCTATGCCCCGCCTTTCTGAAACGTGTCGATTTTTACAAAGCTCATCGATCTGAAAAAGCGAGGTGTGCTCTGATTGGCCAGCTATCCAATGCGTTGTGATTGGCCGAATACCTCATGCATGTGACGGAAATGATACGCCTCTCACATACTGTTGATGCCGTGTCCGGCTGGAGCGACGAGACAAAAACATTAAAACCCAATAAAAACGAGGCATTTGTTGCATCCGGTGGGGACATAATTACTGATTATAATGACTTATACTGTCTTTTTACGCGTTGCGTTGCATTGTCTGCATTTGTGATCGGAGAAATGACAAACAAGCGCTACTCTACGCTGCTCAAAACTCACGTTTGAATCATCAGTGGCAAATCCTTTAAATGAAAACGTACAAGATAACTTTGTACAGTTTATTAACAGTGGTAGGTTTACGTGAGTCAGAACTGCCGGCATTGTAGTCTAACGTTACTCTCCCCAGATCAGTAAACAGTCTTCCATAAAATGTGCTGCACACATCTGGATATTTGGGTTAAACTGTTCTGGAACAGTGTTGTAAATACAACCTAACCACTGATTTGTAGTCGTGTCCTCTTTTGGAAGACCAAACAAAGTAGTTTCGCTTTCACAACGAA
>NW_015506297.1:23146-28954 GCF_001515645.1 Sinocyclocheilus grahami
AAAGAACATTTATTTTGTGTATTTGGTGTAATGAAATGTTTATGTGGTTTAAAGTTAAAAAAACACATTATTTTCCACATACTGTACATTATTGTTTCTCCTCTATGCCCCGCCTTTCTGAAACGTGTCGATTTTTACAAAGCTCATCGATCTGAAAAAGCGAGGTGTGCTCTGATTGGCCAGCTATCCAATGCGTTGTGATTGGCCGAATACCTCATGCATGTGACGGAAATGATACGCCTCTCACATACTGTTGATGCCGTGTCCGGCTGGAGCGACGAGACAAAAACATTAAAACCCAATAAAAACGAGGCATTTGTTGCATCCGGTGGGGACATAATTACTGATTATAATGACTTATACTGTCTTTTTACGCGTTGCGTTGCATTGTCTGCATTTGTGATCGGAGAAATGACAAACAACAAGTACTACTCTACTGCCCAAAACTCGCGTTTGAATCATCAGTGGCAAATCCTTTAAATGAAAACGTACAAGATAACTTTGTACAGTTTATTAACAGTGGTAGGTTTACGTGAGTCAGAACTGCCGGCATTGTAGTCTAACGTTACTCTCCCCAGATCAGTAAACAGTCTTCCATAAAATGTGCTGCACACATCTGGATATTTGGGTTAAACTGTTCTGGAACTCCACATCCATCGGGTGCGCCGGGGTTCGAGAACGGCGCACCCGATGGATGTGGCGAATGAGCAGCAACCACATGTGACGACCCCGGGCTGGACTCCGCTTTGTCAATGGTGAAAGTTTATGTATTCCCTAAGCGACCAGCACAGATCAGCTCTAGGCATGACGAAGCGGATATCGTCCTCTTTTGGAAGACCAAACAAAGTAGTTTCGCTTTCACAACGAAACACACAGCTCTTCACGACATGGCTGCAGCGTCAACAATACTACAGTGAGAATAAAAGTTATGCCTTCTTTCTTTGCGTGAACATTTGGGCGGCGTTATGCAAATCTTCCCACATAGTGAGGTAGATATGTGGGGGCGTGTTAGAACGAGCCGTTTTAGGTAGGTGTGGATGACTCTGAACTTTTATAAAGAATATCTCTTTGGATTTGAGACTTTAGTCTGCAACTTTACAGATCTTCTTTATGCACCAAGAGCTTGTAACACTCCAAAGAGAAAGGAAAAATTTAAATTGCATCATATGACCCCTTTAATGTACTATAGTATAGTAGCGTGGTAGAAGACTAGTTAGGTATGCAGGAGCTAACCAATTAAGGGCCTTATAGGTAAGTAATAATATTTTGTAACTGATACGGAACTCAATAGGTAGCGAGTGCAGAGACTGTAAAATTGGGGTAATGTGATCATATTTTCTTGACCTGGTAAGGACTCTAGCCGTTGCATTTTGGACTACCTGTAGCTTGTTTATTGAAGATGCAGGACAACCAGCTAGCAGTGCATTACAATAGTCCAGTCTAGAGGTCATGAATGCATGAACTAGCTTTGCTGCATCAGAAACGGGTAACATGTTTCGTAGCTTGGCAATGTTTCTAAGATGGAAGATGGCTGTTTTTGTAACATGGGAAATATGATTTTATAATTTAATTAAATAATTTATGCATTTACCAGACGTTTTTATCCAAAGCGACTGACAGTGCATTCAGGCTATATATTTTTACCAGTATGTGTGATCCTTGGGAATTGAACCCACGACCTTTTACGCTGCTAACGCAATGCTCTACCACTGAGCCACAGAAACATACAATTTAATATAAATTTTCAAAACACAAGTTGCTGTCTAATATAACACCCATATTTTTGACTGTAGAGGAAGTAACAGTACATCCGTCTAGTTGCAAATTGTAATCCAAGAGATTCTGTGTACTGTTTTTGGTCTAATAAGTAATATCTCTGTCTTATCCGAATTTAATAGGAGAAAATGATTGGTCATCCAATCTTTTACATTTTTAACACACTGTTAGCTTAGATAATTTAGAAGTTTCATTTGGTCTCGTTGAGATATATAGTTGCGTATCATCAGTATAACAGTGGAAACTAATCCCGTATTTTCTAATAATATTACCAAGGGGAAACATGTATATTGAAAATAGCAGAGGACCTAGGACAGATCCTTGTGGCACTCCATATTTTACGTGCTTGCAACTCAATCAGTGCTGCAAGGTGTTGGGCTACCTGTTAAAATCAGCCTGAAATTATAAGGATCTTGTTAAAAATTAACTTGTGTCTAATGTTGGGATTATTCAAAAGGATCTGCAGAGCTGCAGGTGCTACACGGCATCAGCATCAAGGTAGTTCACTCTAATGTTTCTCTTCACTGTTATCTTGGCATGTAAATCCGCCTGTCTTTTTGCTACAGTATTTCCTTTCACCTCACACTCAACATTCATTGGCCAGAAATCTGCAGCAGCCCACACACAACCTGCCCACAGACAACCAGTGATTGTAGCAGATTGCATCTCCTGTCTTCTGTTCGCTGATGCTGTTCTTACAGTACCATAACCAATTTAGTCCATAGCAGTGCAGTTGTTTGAATATTTCTTTAGAATTTTGAAAACTTCTAACTGTGAAGTGCAATAATGTTGGTTGCTTGGCGTAATGTTCTCTTTTGATTACACAGTGGCACTAGGGGTTTGTGTGTCTTTGGAAGCAACAATTAAAGATACATCCTTTACCAGACTGGCTACAACAACCAGTAATTGGACCTCAATGCTGTCCTTAGGGAAGACAAAAACAAAGTCTCATATTCCTTACAGAAATCATCGAGCCCTGTAATTCCTACTGTGCTGTGGCAATAGATGGATGTTCACTGCTATAGTTTATGAGTTACCTGCCCCTGCAAACATGAAATGCACACTGCTGCCAGATCAGAAGAAACTGACAACTAATATAAATGCAAATCTCTTTTATAGGTAAACCAATTTTTTGGAAAATTTCAATTTATGGACCAAACATATTCACTACTTATCTTGCACAAATGGGTGTGTCCAATATTTTTGTTTAACAAAGTGCTCTGTAGAATGAGTCCTTCCCTCTTTCAAGGAGGTCATTAAACCTGGAGAGGGCTATTCTTTAGCACTCCAATTCATCACAAGAGCAGTTCAATCTCAATAAAGTGGTTCATTGCCACAAGAAAGCTGGTAAACTCTTGTTTATGTTGTGAAGAACAGTCATTGTGGCTCACTTCACACAATTTTCACAGCAAATCCATTCCTTACCGACACAGTGATAGTGGCAAACAGGTGTTTAGAAAAGTGAAGCCATTTAGGTTTGGAGTTAAAATATAGAGTAAATGAGCATGTGTGAGTGAATTATACAATTTTCAGTTTTGGGCAAACTATTGCCCAGACAGAGACAGAATGTCTTGCTTCCTCTGTTCCATTGTGCACAGTATGATAAATACTGGAAAGGTGGTCACCATTTGAAAACTGATAAATGCCAGTCACCAGGTGTCTCAAACAAGATTCATAATGCTAATTACAATTCTAATATCTCATAATGGCTTGCCCAAGTCACACTTTGCTTGTCATTTCTAAACATTGAGAGAAAAATTGCAAGAGAAAGAGGGGAGGGTTGGAGGATAATGTGAGTTTCTTGATGTACTTTCTATTTTTATCAGAGGCTAGCATCAGCAGATTGCACACAGACAAACAAAGTGCTCTAAGCAGGAAAATGAATGAGAAAAGGATGCTGTACAAAACATTCAGCAAAACGGTTTACTTCACTTACCAAACACCAAATCATTTAAGGCATTTATAATGTTCTGTCCTCCAGTTTGTCTAATCATGTACACAGCTTTGATGCTCATACTGACGACACTTAATGGAAGCTAATGCAAAAAGATTAATTCAATACTATTTATTTAAAAGTAAAAAAAAAAAAAAAAGCATTTCTTAGGAGACTGATGGTAATGAACCATGTAATATTTTGAAGACGGCATATATGATCTCAGTGTTAATGTATGTGACCAGTTACCACAGGGCCACATAAAGTGTTACATGAGGCTGAACAAACTCAGAATTTCCGTGTAGGTTTAGAGTTGACAAATCCAAACAAAGCAAACAGCTATTCACACAAAGCATGAAGAGTGTCAGTTTGATTCACTTTTCAAGTTGCTGAGTTTGCTCACATGCAGCTGATTAGTTCAGTTTTGGTTTGGGATCTCTTACCCGGGATAAAACCTGCTCCTAAGCCAGTTACTCATAAGTCATCATTGAAAATAGTCCACGTAGTGTTGGAAAGTCTGATTCAGTCTAGAGAATCAGTTCATCCTAAAAAGGCCCCTCACGCTCATATTATCTTTGGAAAGAAGCAGTCTTTCTGGTGAATTGGTTTGTTTGGATGGTTCAGTGCACATTCGCTCCCTGAAAAATCCCACAATGCCCCGCAAAAACCAAGGAGCATTGGTGCTCACTATGCTCACTTACCGGAAATTACGTCACATTTCTGAAGCGCGAAATGTGACATGAAAGAAGATTTGAAAAGACAAAGCGTTTTATTAGTATATTTCAGCATAAATACACATCACTAGACAGGTAATGAACACATTTAGTTAACATGTATCATTAATATTTGACTGAAATGTTGTAAGAACATGTAACAGAACAATGAGTTTAAAGAGAATAAAAATAATATTCAAAAGAGATTGGTCCTGCCTGTTGTTGATTAATTCCAGCAATGACGTTCTACAATGTTGTCTGTTGACGTTGTACGTAGTCATGTCACCGGAAATTGAGTAGTGACTGTCCCAATGTGCAGTGAGCCAGGGAACTTACCAGTGACCAAATTCATGTACACAATATACTGATTCACGAGCTCGGGATCTGATTGAGACGCGCGTTATGGTCGTTCTAAATACAGCTTTTAACCCTGATTACAGGTATGTTTCACACTTGTAATTCAACCCAGAATTAACTGTTACAAGTGCGTAAAGCCCTATTGTCATACAAACAATATACAGTATGTGTTATTCCCAGAAACAATATGCACAATAAACAGTATATATTAACTTATATATTATGTAGACAATGGTGGGCGAACAGAGTTATCTAATTTACACAGTATAATAAAATGAAAAGATTAATAGATAAAATGAATTGAAGTACATTTATCTGAAAACATGCTGTATGGCAAAATAAAATGTTATGATGGCAGTTAGTTTTGACAGTGTTTAACCTACACTCTAAAAAAAAAAAAGGTTCTTCAGTGGTTCTTTGGAGTGGTTAAGGTGCTATAAAGCACCACTACCATATAAAGAACCTGTTAAGCCCCTGTATGGTTCTTCAGCGGTTCTTTGGAGTCGAAGAGGTGCTATATAGCACCACTACCGTGAAACCTGTAAGCCCCTGTATAGTTCTTTAAAGGTTCTTTAACTCTCTCTTAGTCTCTTAGTTTAGTTGGGGAAAGGGTTAAAACAACATTAAAATATAGTCTATTTCTTGAAGATATACAGTGGGTACGGAAAGTATTCAGACCCCCTTAAATTTTTCACTCTTTGTTATATCGGTTGTTTATAAAGCACATATGTGATGGCAAGGAACTTATGATAAAAATATTTAATGCTTCTGAGTGTCTGGTTGTATTTGATCAAAATCTGTAGTTCTTTTATGAGTTTTATATTATTGCAGTTCTACGATACTATGGGACCTCTCCACACACAGCAACACCAACTTCACACATTACTAAGTTAGACTTTATTTCTGGAGCATCTAAAACAGAAGTTCTTTATTGAGAATTAAGGTTTAGATGTTTTTTTTTTTCCAACTTACCGTTTTGGTGAATAGTGTTTGCTTTAGTTGCCTCTTGACCCTTGACTTTAATTTTAA
>NW_015506297.1:28968-30733 GCF_001515645.1 Sinocyclocheilus grahami
TTCCACACAGGCACACTTCATGTTTGGTTGAAATAATCCTTAAGCATGTACATTTATAATTTCCTTCAGTTTAATTTAAATGTGCAATTAAAATAAATAAAAAATAAATGTATATTTTCAAGTTTAGAATTAGACAGCCTTGCATTGTGTAGACAATTGCATAGTGAAAATTACCCCAACGCCCCACCTAGTGTCCAACTTACTCTAATACTAATATAACCTGTTTAAATGTGAACAAGGGATTTACAACATTAAAGAAATCCTTTATTTATAACACGTACATGAAAAATCTAAAAGATTGGACACAACTATGGGGCACGGTCGTGCAGCAGCGAGCAACAGTGAAAGAAAACTCAAGGTTGTAAATGTGTGAAATTGTATAGGGCCCCATTCCTGTATTTTGCCTGGGGCCCCCAAATCACTAAATCCGCCCCGTTAACGTGTTATCGTCCCCTTTAAATAACGTGACGCTCTGCCCTCTATGACGCTGCTCCCATTAAGCGCTGTTGGAAGTGAATTAATTGAATCAGCATTTCGACACCTCCGTAAGGATGCATTTAACTCGACAAAGCGGTCTAATAAAGGATGTATTGATCTCGTGAATTAGCGAATTTTACTATACAAATATTTTTTAATTGGATGTTAAAGTTTATATGGGAATATTACATGACACGCTGATCCTTTAATAATGCATTGGTGCAAAAAACGCACACCTTTTGGACAAATCTGCCACAATTATTTGGACAAATGTGCCACAAATACTGCCTAAACAAAAAATTTGTGCATTTTATTTACTGTACCAATATTTTAAATTGGCCTTTGAACTTAGCTTTATTGCATGGCAAAAAATGGTGTTACCTTGACAAAGCACTGACAGAGCCCACTGATCTAACGGCGTTGTTGAGCGCTCCAAATGCAAACTTTGCATGCAACAATCAGGCAGCAATTGACAGCACTCTGATCTAGTGACATACAGGCATCGTCAGATTGACAGTACTCTCAGCCAGCGTCGGCGCCACAGGGGTCACTGTGCCCCCTCACCTCTGGTGCCATCTCCATAGTGGGCGCCCTGATTTTAGTCGGTGAGGCAAGGTACTGCCCTGGGATGGTCTCCCAGGCTGTTAAATACACAGATTAAAAGCGAAATGTTTTCATTTTGGTTCCGTCGATACTGGAACGGAAAAAAGCCTATTTTACCCAATAAGGCTAATAGTTTAGCTTCAGCTACATCGCGAATATGGACACATTTGGATTTGTGCCTGAGAGATGAAAGCCCAACTTTACCTTACGTTTCTTTATAAATTAATTTGTTTTGGCATGTTTATTGCTAATCATATTATTATATACTGCAATTATATTTATCCATTAGAATTATATATTTTTTAATTATTATTCTGTTCTGATACGGTTAAATTTAAAGGATTTGTTGTAAAGTGAGGGGAATTAAAATATCCTACAGTGTTCAAAATGCTGGTACATTATAACATTATTAGGTCTGCCGTTATTATTTCTGAAAATGCAACTTATATTAGACGTATCTTTTTTTAAATTTTCCTCAAAAATTTTTTTTTTTAATTGTGTTTTTAAAAGCACGCAGCAAACGAAAATATGAGATTAATCTGTTAAAATGTGTTACTGTGGGATAACAAATTTACATTAGTAGGCTATTCTGATGCTTGGCTTCACAGATAGCAACAGAGTCTGGGTCAAATCTGGTTTACATTCACTTCTGGCTTTTTTCAGTCTTGATTGCAAATGTTTTTTT
>NW_015506297.1:30865-54579 GCF_001515645.1 Sinocyclocheilus grahami
AAATGCAAACTTATATAGGCGTTTCTTTTTTTAAAATTTTCCTAAAAAAATTTTTTTTTTAATTGTGTTTTTAAAAGCACGCAGCAAACGAAAATATGAGATTAATCTGTTAAAATGTGTTACTGTGGGATAACAAATTTACATTAGTAGGCTATTCTGATGCTTGGCTTCACAGATAGCAACAGAGTCTGGGTCAAATCTGGTTTACATTCACTTCTGGCTTTTTTCAGTCTTGATTGCAAATGTTTTTTTTTGTTTTATGTACGATGGATAATTAAAACAAAAATCAGGCGTGTGTATTTATAACATCAATTACTAGGCCTACATTCTTTTTTTCAGAAATGGAAGTAACTCAAAATGTTGTGTGTTTGTAATTTTAATATTTTTATCTATAGGCCTATACAGCAAAACTACAGAGCTTCCAGTAGGTTATTTTATGGAGCTGTAAACACGGGAATCTCCGACCGCATGCAATCTTTGACGAACACCCAATTCATATATCAAACTATAGGCTATATGTTATTAAATTGTACATAGGCTATATATCAGATTATTTTATTTACAAGTTTCATGTTTGTGTTTATCCCGTTTTTTCCCCCTTTGCATTTGAAAATTACTTTCAGAATTTTTTTTTTTCAAAGCAGACCCCCCCCCCCAAAAAAAGTGCGGCTCCCCCAATAAATTGTGCCTGCCCCCTCACTTTGTGCGCTCTGGCGCCGACCCTGCCCTAGCTCGCCTATGCCTAGAAACGGCCCTGCATGGATGAGTTATGATTGGTGCACCATTGTTGAGAAAAAGTGCTATATGGCACCTCTTATGGTTCTACATGGCACCATTTGACAAAGGTGCTATATAGCACCTGTAAAAATAGGTGCTAAATAGCATGAAAAAGTGGTTCCCCTATGATTACAAGCCAAAGAACCGCTTTTAGTGCTATATAGCACCATTTTTTTTAGAGTGTACTTTCTAAATGTGTGCAATGAAATCAGAGGAAAAAAATTATTTCTACATATCAAGGCATAATTAAGATAAATAGACATAATCACAATTTGTGTTGGTCTAGAATTTCTCTTCTATCACTCCAACTCAATATGTTGTGGCTTATTCATTTCAAAATCACACTTATTTAAATTCTGGATTCTGGACCAACATTTGGTTTCTCTGTCATTGCATGACAAAGTGGGGAATGGGGTAAGATGTGTCAGTGTTATATTTTAAGGGAACTGCAAAACGTTTTGTTGCTTGACCAAAAATATGCACATGTATCTTACATGTGGGCTATTTACCAGCCTGTATACATTTGACAAGACAACAACCCCAAATTCTGGGAGAATTTTTGTCTTTATTCTCTCTTAGAGCATGAGGGAATTTAAATGCTTTGAGCCAAAAACAAACATACATCTGCACTGCAGACAAACAAACAGTGTTTTGATCAAAGAAAGCAACTGCATCATGTTATCTGATGATTTTATCTGCCATTAAATACTTAATAGGCATTAAACAGCAAATGGTAAAACTGTTTGTTAAATAAAATATACATGCAATTTCAATACAAAACTTCAATGTGTGATGCTCTAAATGGCGGTAAATGCATTATATTTCAGGATGTCAGCTGTTAAAGCAAGAGCTGCAGGTTCAGCCCAAAGCCTGAAATTAGAATTACTGAGATCACACACCTACTTTCTCCTCACCGTTCCCTTCAACAGGGTACTTGACCTCTGGTTGCCGCAGGGGGATTTGTGTACCGTAAATCACTTTGGATGAAATTAAGCCCTTGAATGACAACTAACACACACATTTAGCAATTAAATTTGGCATACATGTCAAACATTTTTGGAAAGACGAATTAAGCAGACAGCCTTCGTAATGTCTGATTGTGCCTCATTGATGTCAGGAGACCGGCAGACAATTTCTTTCAATGACGATGTTTGTGTCCTTGATGCCAACAATGGGCACACTTGAATGACAATTCTTGGATGCATGTATAATCTCATGGCTATTCTGAGTGCGCCTCAGGAATGCTCTCTAAATAAAACCACATTTCATGGTGTCCGCTGGGACTCTGAACCAAATCTGTGCTGGAACGGTTTTCATATTGAGATTTGTTAGCAAGGAGCTTTACAGCGAGCTCAAAAAGTACCAAATAAAAAGATACAAATATATTCTTAGCAAGGCACAATAAATGCATTTGTGCATGCACAGAAAAAAAAAAGACCCGTGCATATACAAAAACGGTGCACTAGCTAGTGTGAATGACAGCAGATTCATAGGTCAAACTGGAGCAAGGGCTGTGCAAGCCCTTACATTTCGAGCTTTGGGTCATGGTTCAGTGTTTTGGAGGAGGCCCAGATTTCAAAGGGTGGGTTTATCCGTGCAGACGAGATTACATGAGCAGGACATGAGCCCACTGTGAATGAAATGGAGTGCACAGATTGGGAATGAGATAGTCGGGCCTGACGCTCTGCTGAGATGCCATGCTCTTTTAAATGCACAATACTGACAGTCTGATCAAACCTTGAGAAGATGACCTTTAGTTCATCTCCTCATAAGAACAAAAAGGAGATTTTTAATCCCAATTCAAACCAGATTCTAAGGGAAGTCTAAAGAAAACAAAAAACTTCAGACAAAGAGGAAGACATTCCCTCCTGACCTGCAGGGTTAATAGTTTTGTGATTTAAGAAAAAACTCAGAGGAAAAATTTATTTTACTGCACCTCTGAACTGCTAGCAAACAGTCAAGAGCTTCTGTGACTCCGCTCAAAACAAGCATTCTTGTTTGTATGCTAACATTTTTCGGTGCTCGAGTGCTGCCAGAGCATTGTGGGTAGTTGAAAAGGCATTGCTATATGGCATTGCTATATGGAACTTTACCCAGGAACTAGGGAGTTTGGGTCGGTACTCTGTGTGTTTCCACCGCAAGATCTAAATAAAGTTCCAGGTAAAAATTTGCCCCTCAGAAAGTCCCTGCTCGCGAGGTAGTACTTTTTCAACGGTCCGGAACTTTCGGGGGAGGGACTTGGGCGCTAAACATGCTGATTGGTTGAGTTCACGCAGCACTGCATTTTATTCGGATAATTTTCTAAATATTACTGTTATTGTGTCATGAAATGTTGTTTTAAAAGTATTTCAGGCGAGACAGTAGTTGTTTAAAACTCAAATCTGCAGTTTATTTATAAAGACAGCGCCTATTTAAAAATGCAGATTTCGGAGACGTTAGCTCCACGATCAGCGGGCGCTCAGTGCTCATGTTTCCCGATGAGAGCAGCCCTTAACTCGGCTAGTCCTTCTGACATTTGCCGCTGGCTCTGATGTCTCTTTAGTGGTTAACATAAGATATAATTTGTTTTGGGTAAATCTAACAGCTTTGGTCTTTATTATATTAATCTTTTAATATGTTAAAATGAAAATAAAAAGAGGCAATACTGTTTGATTTATTATTTAGTTTAATTTCTGCGGCTATTAGACTAATATGTTTAAATGAAAACGAAAGGAGGCAGTGGTGTTTGATATCATATTTCGTCTTATTGTAAATACAGTGAGGAAAATTGCAGTAGCCAAGGCGAGCTGACTGATGTTATCAAGTAGGCTACACTGCTCTTTACAGAATTACCGGACTTGGGCTTCCTGTCCACAGGAGTTCACACTCCCGAGTCGAACTCACGAATTCCGAACTACCGAGGATGCAAGTTCGAAATTTGCATACTTGGTATTGAGAAACACGCGCAGACCTACGTCACCAGACTATTTGCCTATTCTTTAAGGTACTTTAGACCGCGATGGAAATGCAGACAGCAACAGGTCTGGGAGAAAAAAAGTTCCTGGGACACATTGTTCCAAGTAATTTCGGTGGAAAAGCGGCTTATGGCTATGTTCACACTGCAGGAAAATGTGTCCCAAATCCAATTTTATTGCTCATATGTGACATGGATCGTTTTATTTCATGACGGTGTGAACAGCAAAAACCACGTTGAATGTGATCTTTTCAATTCTGATTTGGGCCACTTTAGCCTTGTTCATACTGTCAGTCCAAACCCGATTATTTGTGTATCCAACTGGAATCTGATTGAAATGATTAACTGTCCACACTGTCTATAGCATCTATTCAGATCCGATTTGCGTGTCCGTGGCGCTTTTCGTTTGACTATCTCCATTGGTTTCTATGGAAATGACATTGTGTTGGTATGCCTATGCTAAAAACAGCAACAGCAAAACAGTTTGCAATACAGATGTTGTCTTACATGCCGGCATGGTGGATTGTATTAGGCCTACGTCTTAGGCTGTGGGGTTTGATTCGAGGCTTGTCGCAAAATATTTTTTTCCAAAAATCCTCTGTGTGGTGTCATTACGAATATTTAACTGATCCCAATCAAGATGGAGCTTGGTCGAATCATCTAGTGTGTGCGTTCAGATTATTATAAGGCTAAAAATCAGTTGAACCTGTTTTCTTGTCTTTGGTCTTTCACGGTTTTAAAATCGGTTAAGATTTGAAAATCATCTTGTGTGTTCCAGGCCTTATGAGGAAGCGGCAGAAACGGGAAGATGGAATGAATGGATGCATTCCTTGCTGCCATCTCTATCGGTCTCAAAACTCAAAGAGGTGCATAAACTAGCAGGACATTGCCATTTTCCACTTGACTTTCCGTCCACAGTGACACAGCCTTGATTCTGCAAATGTATTCAGCATGTTTCCCAAAACAATGTCTGACATGTTTATGTTTTATGTGTCATGAGAAAGTGACATGGGCAAAGAAGCTATGCAAATTCCAATCTGTGCGGTCATAAACTGAAATAGAAATGCGATTTGAATAAGATTTCAAACCACATATGAATGGTTTTTGCCGTTCAGACTTGCTAAAAATGATTCCAATTGGACATGCACAAAAATTTGGACAGATTGAACAAGGCTTTTCATATGTGGTCCTAAATCTGATTCAGGTTAGATGTTTTGCAATGCGACTGCAGTCTGAACAGTCAAAAATAAAATTAATGCGATTTTGCGTCACTCTAGATCGACATTCATCATAATTCCATACTGATGGAAGTCATTACAATGATTTAACATACCAGTAGTTCTTTGATCACTCTGTAAATATGATAAACAGTTGTGGAGGTAATCAGGGGAGAGACCGAGAGGTGTTTTACAGTGACCGCTCTATACAAGCTAAACTTACAGGGTTGTACTGTAAATATAAAAAAGAAAACTTTGCTCTATTTTCCCCTCATCTTTATCCCCATTATCGCCTGCTCTCGAATTCGCTGGCTTTCACAGCACATCAGCTTATAAGTAAGAGTGTCAACTCTTACTTCATTGGCCTTTGTGTTTACTTCCATATGCCAGGGCGCTTCATGCAGTCTTGTTATCGTTCTTTTGTGCACACAGGTCAGTTCAAACCATTCGTTCACACTGAAACGCTGGAATCTGATATTGGCCACATTTAAAAAAAAAAAAAAGTTAATGTGAACAGCCATACAAAAAAATCTGATCTGAGCAATAAATTGGAATTGAGCACTAATGCTGGCATTGTGAATATAGCCAAAGTGCTTGCTAGGATGTTCTGAATGGATGCTAAGGCATTGCTTTGTGGTTGCTAAGAGGTTCCATGTTTTTACTGCATTGCTAGGTGGTTGGAAGTTTGTTCTGAATAGTTGCTAGGAAATTGCTGTGGTTTTGTGTGTTTTTTTGTTGTTTTTTTGCAAAGCTAGGTGGATGCTAGTGTACCCTGGATGTTTGTTATTTGGTCCAAGTCCAAGTTAAACCCTTAAGTTGCTATAACATTCTGTCTCGGGTCCCTCCTTGTGTTGAACAAACCTGTGATTGCCTTTTTATACCTATGGTGTCAATTTAATACACTTAAATTGTAACATGACAATTTAATTCTCAATGAAATCACAATGTATTGACAACAGCCACTCAGCTCTGCTCAGTCCATGTCAAGTGGACATGTATGTTAAATCTGAGATCAGTGACATCAGTTTAGGGCAGGACATGTTTCTTTTAAGGAGATTGGACGTGCTAAATAGCACACTTATATCAACCTAATCTCATGGGAAACTATTAAGAAGTAGTGATTTTATATGAATTTGTACAATGTGAATCATACAAAAATGTAAAATTTTTAGGAAAAATTAAGCATGAAGGTGTAACCTTAACCTTACATACACATTAAATTGTAACATCACTGCATGCACCATTCAGCATTTTATTGCCTCTCATTTGCATAAAATTGAGGATTTCTCAATCTTTTGACCAATAGCCACCAAAAAACAATCCACAGGAAAAAAAACCCACAACAACAGCAAACCAGAACAGCCTAGCAACCACATAGCAATGACCTGGTGACCACCTACAACACAACATTCATCATAAAATGTGGTGCAGAATTTGCATAACATTTAATTAAAAGATTTACAGATTGATTCAGGATTTCCTATGATTTTTGACAGATTAAACATGCATTTCTTATAAAACATTCAGTATCATATATCAAAGGAATGGAAAGCTACTTTGCAAATCCTTAAGTGTATAAATTATATTGAACATAAACATGTAATGAATTCTTTAAGCCACCATTATTACTCTGTCACAACCATCTGCAGCATGTATAGTACATTATATATTTGGTCATGCACTAGCAACAGTTATCCTGGTTAAGCCTGTACAAATAGATAAAGATCCACAACACAGAGGAAATTAATAGCACTGGCCCTCCATCCGTGTCTTGGGGAAAGGTATGGTTGTGGTATAATCAATCCTTCTAATCAAAGCATTCAACTACAAAACACAACAGGAATCCTGTGAGCTGATGGCTTGATCAATGTATTTTTTCATTGTGGAATGACAAATCATGATGTTTGCTCCTCATAGCTCTCAAAGACACTCAGGCTCCAAGGCAAGATTGAGAACAAACTCGCCCAATCGTTACATTAGACTGCCCGGAATGGCATTGGTGGATACTTTGCCTCTTCTTTAAAAATAAATAAATAAAAGTAAACTAGAAGATGCACTAATGGCAGTTTGCATAGCTTGACCTTCATGTGCTTTGGAGATCAAGTAAACTGAGTTCTTGTGAGGGAAAAAATGCAAATGTGGAAGCCGAACTGGCTGACAGCCAAGAAGACTGCAGACCGTTTCTGAGGAAAATGATGAATGCTCTGTTTGTTTGTTCCAGGGCTCTCAGCTGACCTCAGACCTGTGATAGACACACTGAGCTGTTCAAACTCTCTGCTTGAAGTCGTTCTTTTCACCAATACAGCTTCCCCCCAAATGGTATTTGTGCTATTTTCAAACTTATCTTTAGACTATTTTACTAAATATCCTGTACAAAAACAAACCACATTGTAGTGTTTGGTTACTAATGCCAAGCACACATTACAAAACATCATACTGTACAGACTAAAAACATCATTCAGATGAGGAACAGACCAAAATCCATCCTGCTTTTATGAATCTACCCATACAAGTTCATGGTAACCATGGACTATTCAGCTTCAAATACGATAAATAAAAATAAACGAAATATGCACATTGTATGTAAAAGCGCCATACAACCTGTGCACTTTATTTCAAGTCTTCTTAAGCTATCCTATAGCTTTATATGAAAAACGGACTGAAGTACTCACTGAAAATGTTCTCAATCTCTAATCAAACATGATGTTCGGTTGTGAGAATTAATGATGTTTGATGTCACTGACACCCAGCCTTTGCCATAGGCAGCATATTTTATTTAAGAGCTGCAGTGGAGGTGAAAATGATCAGTGAATAATGACATGTCAATTACGAGATCCTTCTCCTGCTTGACTCTACTAGTTACAGGCCAAAATTTTAGTTCACACATTCATGCACACAGCAACACGAAGTTTCATTCTTGACAGCATGTCAACACACAACATGGGGGAATCATTTAATTTGGGGGAGTAGTTTGCACTGTATTTTGCACTTATTTGATCAGAACAAGAAAAATGTGGGGACAATAATGGGTCTCATTTGCTAATAATTTGTATTTTTTTTATGCACATGAATTTGTTCTTAACTTTGTTCTAATGTTAATGAACTAGGAGTATTATAAATGAGTGACCGCATACCAAGGTTAGTAATTAGCATAAAACACACCCAGCCATATCCATATAAGGGCTTTCTGTCACAAACTTTCTGTCACTCATTCTCAAAAACCAGTTCATTGCATACATTCAATTACAGACCTCTCATTAACCTCTTATACTTATACGTCATACACATGTGTGTTTTTATGAAGTGAAATCTTGCGGCTTGGGCTAAAATGCATCCTATTATAAATCCATCCTATATATATATATATATATATATATACATCTACACTGTATATATTAGGGCTGTCAATAGATAAAAAAATTTTTATCGGATTTATCACACCCTTTTTCTGTGAAATTAAGCGTACACCATTTATCTTGTTTAACACATTAATTTTGTCATTTACTATATCCAGCAAAGTAAACCAAAAGATTGAAGGGGGATTCTCACAGATTCTCTGTACTCATTCTCCTCATAGTAAAGACACATAATGCCCATAGAAATGGACTCTTCTCTAATTAATTCATATACAAACCTTTCTTTGAATTAACACGCATATCCCCCTTGTGTATATTATTACTGTTCTTGTATATTGTATTTTGTATTGTATACTGTTTTATGCATGCATTATGATAGATCACTAGTTAAAATAACCTCACCTATACCATGTTTGGTATCTATGAGTTTGTATTTTGATGATCTAAATTAGAGTATATATTATATGTTAGTGTTCTAAGAATCTTTAATAGTTTTGCATCAACACCCAATCCAGTTACATATGCAAAACACACTCGAAGAAAAATGCTGCGTCCCAATTCGCATACTATTGGGAATTAGTATGTCCCAAATCGTAGTATGTTGAAATTAGTATGCCAAAGATTCCCGGATGGTCTACTACTTCTGGTTAGAATTTGCAGTGCAGATCCATGCACACTCTTATCGCTAATATTGCCCCCAACCCATTGCGCGTTTGATGAGGATTCGATTAGAATTACAAACACGCATTTAAAAAAAGTTAACATACAATTGCAAGTGACATTGTAATTTAGTTTCTTTTTTCTTGTCTTCACCACCGGGCTACTGTTGTAAAATGTTGAGAGATTCAAACCAAAATAATAAAAAATAGAACAAAATAAAAAAATAAAGCCTGCAAGTGACGTCGTTAAGTGTTTATGTTTTTCTACAGGAGGAAAACGCTTAACGAGAGACTTTGTGCATTGCGTTCATATTCTGCTGTTCTGTGGCGATGGATTTGCGGGTCTTGTCTTTTTCTTGCAGGACCCTGTACCTGTATGTTATAGTACAAAATTAGTTGTAATCGTTTAATCACCACCACAGCGTCTTGTCTCCATTGGCAACACGCACGATTTGTGTAGATTGCAAGTGACGCCGCAGGTATAGGAGAGTGCAAGTGACTATATAATTTAGTTTCTTTTTTCTTGTCTTCACCACCTGGCTACTGTTGTAAAATGTTGAGAGATTCAAACAAAAAGTAATCAATAAATAGAACAAAATAAAAGACTGCAAGTGACGTCGCTAGCGGAAGCGCAAGTGTCTGAGAGTGCAAGTCTGAGAATGCACGTCTGAGAGTGCAAGTGCAAGGCTGCAGCTAGACCCTCTTGGATCAACGAGCCTCTTCATTTCTCTCCAATACGGTAGGAAATTAAATTAAACGAAATATGGATAATGTTAACTTTGACAAGATGGTTGAAAGTGCAGTTTAAATGGTGACAGGATGGACATAAATAAGCAACAGAGTGTCTGTTAAAGAAGCCATGTCTTCTCTTTCCATCTGAGAGAAAACTCTCCCAATCACCACCGAGTCAGAGTAACATCTTTGGACTTCATCACCCTTCAAACCTGGAAGAATGTGATCGCAACTCCAGCATCACCAAGCCTTCAAGACTTTCATCCAAGACTGCATCCGTACGCTCGTTCAACGGCCAAGGCAATGCAAGTATCGTACATTTAACTAAATGAAACAGAGGGTTTGTATAAGCTGCAGACCCTGTTATAATATGGCTCTGATGGTTTCAAGAGCTGATGGTTGACACAGAACAAACAGGTTATAAAAAAACACTGTAAAAGTGGGTATATTTTAAATATTTGCTATCTGTAATTCATAAACTAATTGCAGCAATTGCCAAATATCACAAAGTACACTGACTTCACTGGAAAATGTATAAACATATAAGTACTTGAATAAGGCTATTAAACACTACTAAAACACTGCGGCCTTGATAAACTACATGCATGATATCACACAAAAATGTCAGAGCTGATCTACAAAACTATGGGGAAATATGTCTTTCATGCATGCACAATAACAGACTGTCACTTTTTGCAATTTTTCTTTAGTGAATATACACTACCGTTCCATTAAATATTTTTTTATGTCTTTGAAAGAGGATTCTTATGTTCCCCAAGGATTCACTTATTTGATCAATGATAGACAAAAACAGTATTTTTATTACAATTTAAAATAACTGTTTTCCATTTTAATGTATTGTTAGTTTAGCTTAGCTTAGTTGTTGTAGTAGCAAAGATTCATTTTCAGCGGGCCATTACTTTGAGATTTTAGTAAATTAGGGCGAGGGGTAAATCTTTAAGAATGAATTGGACCTGCTGATAGAGTTATTCATTGAAATGGGCTGTCTCTGTTGCTTTAGTGTTTGATTCATTAAACGTGGCCACAGAATCTGATCAACGACACAATTTCCATGGTGCAATTCCCAAACTCGCCGATCGGTTCTGAGTGAAGGATTCAGGAACGGAACAGCATCTCTCCAACACTGCAGTACAAACACCTGAATCTGTTTTATTTTTATTTTTTTATTTGTTTTGTGAACTTGAATAGAATGGAGAGGAGGCATGATTACAACTTAAAAAAAAAACAAACAGTTTAGAACTTTATTTAAACATTCAGTGTGAATTTTAAATTTGCAGGTGGTTAGTGCATGAGATTGAGATATCACGTGTTTAATGAATCGCCCCTACTTTCATTATTGTGAGATATATATTTTTAACCGTCTGTGAATATATTACCAAATAATTTGATTTCTCTGTTTTCTCTGCAGCCAGTTGATCTAGCAATTCCTGAAAACACTGTAGCATCTCATTCTGTTAATCATAACCTTAAATAATCATTTAAAAGGCAGCTTCCTTTAACTGTCACAGACACTAAACCTTTTATTCCTGTTTCTTTGGGGAAAGAACCCCCCGGGCGAGGTACAGCAGGAGCCACTTTGTAAGTATTTCCAGTATTGGAGGCTGAGTGCTGCTGCATTGAGGCATGTGGACTGGTGGAAATGGGGGGAAGGGTGCTTGATGTCCCATAAACCTATTAATAGACAATGCACCTCCGGGAGCGATGGCATGCTCCACTGCCCTTCACTGAACTATTAAAGACAAGTTGGTCCTTTGAGAAAAAGCAGTTCTGAGGTAAAACCGCAAACATAACAAGAAAATAAGTGAAACAAAGAATAAAGTGTTCCTTTTTAACCCTGTGTCTTATGTATCTTAAATTAAATGTAATTAACAGTTGAAAAAATATTAATTCAATTTTGTAAATATATTCTAAAAGCATGTAGAGATATGACTTTGTTTCAACGTCAAGAATCAATCAAAGTTATCAGGCTGTTGTCACAGTAAAAATAATTCTTACATCAAACAAAATGATAAAAAAAATAACAAATATTTAGTATGTGCTTTTTACCCAGTCGTGCAAAGCTTCAAGAACTGCAGCCTTTTATATTATTATATATTCTGAGCTTTTTTTTTTTTTTTTCCTGAACCAGCAAGCATAGCGGGTGAGTTGGATTTATGCATTTGTTTTAGTTCAAATAGACCTACACCGGGGAAAAACAAAACACAAAAAAACTCCAGTAGCATTAGTCCTTTTCTCAGTGTGCACAGGAGCATGAATGATTCACATGGTGACATTGTTTAACTGTTTGCTGTTTTATTGTCACATTTATTTACTTGTTATCTTGTGATGTGAGGATGGCCTGCTCAAAATGATCAGTTAGTTGATTGTTGCCTTTGTTTCATTTCATATAACATGCAAGAGTGCTATTTCTGTGGCACACTAAGTTGTATGACTATGTAAAGTGCTCCATATAAGTCACTTTTGAGTTTCCATGACGATTAGGAGCCTCAGTGAGCCTAGCAGAGTAGATCATCGTAACAACAATGAACATATTCCACTAAAGTGAAATGTCATTATCTAATGCAATGGCATCTATACATTTTAAGTGTGGCTTAAGTGTGTCACTAGAGTATATCTACAGCGCAGCAGTTAAACACAGAGACGTGTATGAAGGAACTGGGACAAATTGACTGTTGTGAAAAAAATAATAAGATTGAGCATGTTTTGAACGTGCGCTGCATTTGTTTGTTATCAGCACTGTGCAGATCGCTCACCGCTACTTGTACCTCACCCTGAGACAACAATCATCCCAGAAAGAGCAATGCAGCAACAAACTTCAGTATTCCAGAGAGGCACAGTCAACACAGCGAAACATGAAGGAACATGAAATGTCCTTATCAAAGTGTCAAATGCATAAAACGTCAGTAATGTCCTTGTGGCCACAATTTGATGAATAAAAGAAGAAATCTGAAAAATTCATTACCACCACACAAATATGAAACACTTTAGTAAAACCCTCTGCACAGGTCAGTTAAGTACAGTGAAAGGACTCACTATAGTATGTGCATTGGGAATGATTCAGAAAGAACATGGAACAATATAATGAAGTAACCTTTGTTGAGTGACATCCCATTCTAGCTGTTATTAATAGATAAAAGGAAAGCTGTGTATGTGCCAGTTATGCTGAAGAGGAGACCATCAAAATACATGCTTTTCAATATTTATTAATAAAATATTAGAACAGACCTCTTCATAATGGACCAGAAAGCCATGGTGGTGGTCCCAGAAAACACTTCATGTCCTTTTATTACCATTTTTACAAGACATGTCAGTAGTTAAAAAAAAATAAAAAATTATATGTGTTGTGATTATATTGTGATTATTGTCATAGCTAAAGGCTGTTGTTGGGTACAACACACACTAAACATATTGAGGACATACATTTACATTAAAATGTTATTTTATTGAAGGGGTCATAAAATGAAATGTCAAAATGTTTTTGATATTTACACACATAAGAGGTTACTCTACAATAAAAACACTGCATGTTTCAAAACACAGAAGTAATTCACAGTTTAAAATAAGAATTATTATTTTATATCCTTTTGAAACACCTGGAGACAAGTACAGATGAACACTACATATACTTTTTTGAGTTCCCTTATGAAAATTAGCCATCTGATATTATAGTAAGAGTGTAATAACCATGTTGATTACCATTTATATAAGCACAGTTTTACTACAAATAACATGGTTAAATAATGGTCAGTGTAACAAAACCATGGTTAATTTGTGGTTACCATGGTTTATCTATACACTCTAAAAAATGCTGGGTTGTTTCAACTCAACTTTGGGTCAAATATGGACTAACCCAAAATTGGGTTGAAACAACCCAGCATTTTTTAGAGTGTAGTAACCATGGTTTTTTTAGTTTTATTTGTAGTAAAACCATGGTTCGTAAGGGAATTCTTCGGTTATGAATTCGCAGCGAGAAGAAAACTAGGCTATTTTGAGCCAATAAAGAACTTTAAAATGACAGTTGAAATGTTCATAAACATGGGCTGTGTCTCATTTCCAGAGGTTGCATTTGTCACAAACGTCATTGTGCCTGTCTCATTTCAGAAAAGTAACAATTACATTCCAAAGTAAGAAAGAAATTATGCCTCACAAGGAATAACAGTGAATTTAATACTAGTCACTTTTCTGAAATGAGACATCCTTGACGACATTAGAGGCTGACAAATGTGACCTTAAAATGGTGCAGCCTACAAAATGAGACCCGGCTAGTACAGATCTAGTTCTGTTATGAAACTGTAGATGGCGCAAACTGATAGTTATGACATCATCATTACATGGCACAAACTGATTGGTCTCTGTTGCATCTGCAGCCAACGGGCTTACTGCATAACATTTAAATAGTTTGTGTCTTGCAGCAAGTCTTACAGGAACCTTCCACCTCCCCCAGCTGCACCTGTTTAGATCTGCTATGGATCATTTCATGTATGACAATTTGTGCATCTGCAGAATATCTTACATGGCCGCAGCAGCTTGTCTGTGCATGTATGGCAGCAACAAGTCTCTGTACTTCTTCTGTAGCAGCAATAGCAACAGCAGCCACCATAACAGCAGCAGCAGCATAGCAGCAGTGCTTCTCAAACCTGTTCTGTGGACCCCCCATCACTGCACATTTTGGATGTCTCCCTCATCGGTCACACCCAATTCTTAATCTTGCCGTCTCTACTAATGAGCTGATGAGTTGAATCAGGTGTGTCAGATGAGGGAGGCATCCAAAATGTGCAGTAGTGGGGGTCCCCAGGACAGGTTGGAGAAACACTGCCATAGCAGATCTATTGCGTCAAGACAAACAATGTCATAGCCATCACCATGCTAAACTATTCAGAGAGTTTTCATGATAGAAATATGTATAAACAATATTCAAATACTTAAACTCACAGTTCTGAGTCTCTTCAGTCTTTCGGCACTATGGCATACTATATCTTCACTTAGCAAGGAAGCTCTTTTGTTGAATTTAAGATCAAGTTTTGTGTCTGTAAGAATTGAGCAGACTCTTTAGCGATATAGAGTCTTATAAAAACTGTTACTCTTCTATTGCAAACTGACAAAGGAGGTCCAAGCTTAATCTATCCTTTTCATCCCAACTCTTGATTTGCTTAATAGGGGTCTACATACACAAAATCAACCTTAGTTATATGGAGCCATCTGTTCTGTGTATTCAGCCTGTCCGTACATCAGAGGCTATGACAGTCATTGAGCATAATTAAATAGGAAAGAGCCACAGCGCTCCATCGCTTGCTAGATTCTGACTTTTACTATAGCAGGTGCAAATGGCTTTCCGGCAACAGATGGTCATGAAGAAAACTGTCGATTATGAAGGCATCTCGCGTATATTATTAGCTCACACTCAGTTTCCACACACATGATTTGATTATTGTGCACATTGTGACTATAGAGCCATAAAACCATACATTTAACTCTCCAGTTTTAAACACATGGATAGTGCTATTACAATATGATGAACCACAGGTCTTCAAAAGACAGATGTCTGTTTTGTAGTAATGTTTTCTTTATGAAGAGGAAAAATCCTGCTAAATTTTCGTTACTACAATGTCTTGTTGACAAAGCATTTCATGGGTAAAATAATTGTTATTGCCATTTGAATTTCCAGGCTTCAGAACTTAATAACTCTTTTATTAATAACTTTTGCTAGTTGCATGACAGTCTCTCACTCTGAACAGCTCATGAAAATAGATTTCATATTTGAATAATTGGATTCCCTGAAAAAGCATAAAATGTTGTGAAGCAAGATTCATGCTTTCTGTCATATGTATTTTGCATCCCTTAGAATGCATCGAATAAACAATGTTTTGTTTTTTTTGTTTTTTCAAATAATTCATCCTTAACTGGATTTTCCTACAATACTGAAGTGAAATTAAACAGAATATTACTCTCTTTTTTAAAGAACACAAAACCCTTACAGCTGTGTTCAAGCTAAATGTGGAGGAACCTTGTGCCTGTATTAATGACCTGATTAGTCATCATTATTGATCCCGGAAAAATGCATGAACTGACCAAGAAAGGCTGAAAGGGAGAAAAGTGTGCAATGGTCTGACAAATTGGCAATACATGGCAGGCCTTGGGGCTTTAATGAGCTAATATCCTGCTGGTCTTTTACGGTAAGCAAGTCTATTAATATAAAATAGAAAAATATATATATATATATTTAGTATGCAGAGAGTTCCAATAGTTTGGGCCGCTGTGAAATGTGTTATAAGTGGTGTTTGCAAAGGCAAGTATTAGTACTATTGCTCATACTTAGAGTGCATGATTTGAATCTGAGCCTATCAGGCTTTTTCGCTTGATTTATTTCAGTAAATTAGTTCAATAGCATCTTAATGTCACCTTTGCATATGCCCTGTAACTTTTCTCTTTCAGTGGCCAATGGCCATGAAGTACCAGTGCAGTTTAATTGCTGGAAAATGGCTTCACAGCGGGCTCCAACCCTGCTGCTTTAACTTCTGTTCCTGCGCTGCATGGGTCAGCATACATAAGGACGGCATCGATAAATCATCCCTCATTGGCCACATCAACCGCGCTGGGGTGAGTGAACATGTCCAGGCAAGAGGCCAAAGAGTGCCAGTCATACTGCTGACAGACAACACCACACTCCATGCCAGCATCATGCCTGAGCACTAACTGAAAAAAATATATACTGTAGATTTATACTAGGCATAAAAGTGGTGATGGCAACGGTATCATGGTCAGGTCTGACATGTTGATAATTAATAGATAAATTAAGAGCTTTCAAGTTGAAATTGTGTCTCTTAAAAGTGAATCAAATCATTTCTGCAGCACTAGCGTCAACAAAATTTCAAACACAATGATTGATTTTATACAGGTCTCTGAACACTCCCTCTTTCTTTTATTCTGGGGTGTAAAATACTTAAGTAATTTTACTTGATTTATGCACTTAAGTTTTAGTTTAGGGGATTTGTACTTTGCTCAAGTGCATTTTAAACTGACTACTTGTACTTTTACTTTATTACATTTCTGAAGGAAAAACATTACTTTTTATTCTTTACTTTTTTTATTTTTTAAATAGTATTTTCTTCCATCTTAAGCACATTAAATATGGTAAACAGAAACTTAAACGTGCATGCTTGATGTGCAAGAACCAATGTTGTTTTTTTTCATGCATCAAGCACACACGTTACAGCTTTAGTTATAAATTTCACTCGGGAAATGTTTGGCTTCAAAAGTCTGCCTTCAAATTTGAGGAAGCATGCCAAGTTTCTTTTTTTTTTTCTTTCAAAAATTTCATTATTTGTGTCTGTTTTGATATTGCCGTTAGCTCTCTATGTATATTGGGTGAATGCACAAGACTGAGTGCAAATAAAACAGTGATGATAATTTAAATGGAATTAATGACCATGAATGCTTATTATTATTATTATTATTATTATTATTAATTTTTATTATTAAATGTTACAAATCTCCAGAAAGTGTTTAAATAAGCACTGCATATTAATTATAATGCTTTACTTACAAATTCATCTAATTAATCACAATTAATATAAATTTTTGCTGAGAACAAAAAACTAACAAAAACAAGAGACCCAAGTAAACAACAACAACAATAATAATAATAATAATAATAAATGTTGCAGACGTTAAATAGACAATACAAAAAAAGTGTCTTTAAACATTATTTTTAATATATTACATTATATAATATAATATTAAAAGCAGGGGTGTAAAATGTATAATATTATATAATATTGTACATTTTACACCCCTGCTTTTATTGGTTGAACAAACAGATAGTCCCGCCCCAATTTCATACCATTGGTTCAACAATTGTTTCTATGTTGGAGTCAGACAAACAGATAATAGATTTGGTACTGTAACACCACAGAAATAACAGTGTTTTCACTTTTTGAATGACTCAATCAACATATTTAATAATATTTGTCTGCATATTTAACTTGATTTAAAATTACTATTGAACAGGGCCTATTGTTCCTTCTATACTCTTTCTCAGGGAATATGATTCATGATGACTGGATGATCACTGTGCAGTATTTACAGGCAGTGTGTGTATATTTGTGTTGGTGTCTGGCAAAATAGCCAGCTGAACAGATCGTGAGTAGCGGGAGAGAGCGAGCTGGCAGTCGACTGAGTTGGCGATATATCAGTGATGTCTCTTCATACTTACACAATTCCCCATCAATCCTGGACCTTTCACAACTCTGACAGGCAACAGTGGTCTTTCTCAATTTTAAGAGACTTGCCAGTCAGTTTGTTACATTCTGTTCCTTTATTGATAGTGCTTCCTAAGACACGTTTAATGTTGTACATATTTGTTGGAGAAAGCCATAACCTAAGTATTAAACTTCAGTGTGTAATGCATCGCACATTATTTGTGCTGAAGACATGCATGATTCCTCAAATTATGTGGCTTTGTTGAGGAAGACTGTGCTATTGCTAAAAGATCAGAATTACAGTTAACAAGAAAACAAGACCACTCATATTTTCTCCAAATAAATAAATCAATGAATAAATAAATACATGAATTAATTAATTAATGTATGAATGAATACATTTACAACAACAACAACAACAAAATGCTCACATTCACCACAAATAGAGATGACCTAATGAAGATCTTGCAACCCAGAGACTCGTACACTTTATTTTGCCCTCCAGCTTGTCAATACAGTTAATTCAGCATGAAATTATATTTTGTTCAAGGTATAAAAGCTTGTCATCACTTTTAAACATTCGTGTCATCAAAATGTGAGGCTTTAAAGATAAATACTTGCTCGCAGCAGACAAGGGTTTACAGTATTTCATAGCTGTCAAAACGAATTTTGTGCCCTCACATCAGAGGACATATTATTGCAAACTCTCAAATGCTATCTAGAACGTGAGCACGGTGCTCTTTATGTCTGTTATTTCATTGGGGTGACGGCATCATCTCTCATTGTAAACGCAGGTCTTGATTTGGGATTGTGTGGTAATGAAATGCGCTGTAATCACGTTGTAGCTTGCTTGTAAGAGCTAGTTAACACTTGGTAGAGTACTTTAAGATTCATTATGCAATTATGTTCGCCAGTTTGCCTGTGGGATGCAGTATTCGAGCAAAAGAAAGGGTATTTGATAGCCCAACACCTCAAATAAAAACTAAGCATGCTGCCTTCTGCATCAGGAAGCAGGTTGAAGTGGAAGTTTGGCAGGTTGGTTTTCCATACACATCCAACATTCCCAGATTGCCGAAAACCAAATGTTTTCAATTTAACATGTCTTCATCAGTTTCCCTCACCTTGTATTTCTCCAAACTTTTAATCTTTCCACCCTTTTTGCCCCCTCAGGCTCTAAAAGTAGATGCTCAAGGCGCTGGAGACACTCATCAGCATTTGGGTTATGAGGTTATATTCCACTCAGGTTACATACAAAACAACTTCCAAGGCAGGCAATCGTTGTTTTTGCCTCTCTGAGAATCACTGGAGCTGTCAATGGTAGGGCTGCAAATAGATGATGAATTATTCAGTTATTTAAATAATCAAATTAATCATTAGTCAATTAATTAAATATCAATATTTGTAGAGAAAACAAACATGAACTTTTTGTGGTAGACAAAATCCTTGGAAGTCTGTATAATGCTATATACTTTTTTATTTAAACAATTTAGTATAGGGACCAAATCTCACTATTAACTAGTTGGTTATTAGCATGCCTATTATTAACATATTGGCTGTTATTAGAACTTATAAAGTGCATATTCTGCATGACCATATTCTACATCACTAATCATACCCAATACTTAAACTTAACAACTACCTTACTAACTATTAATAAGCAGCAAATTAGAAGTTTATTGAGGCAAAAGTCATAGTTAATGGTTTGTAAATAGCGAGAATTGGACCTTAAAATAAAATGTGACCAATTTTAAATTTAATTGGTCTATGTACATTACACGTGCAAATGACTTTGGCTACTGTGTCGCATCTTGATGTTTTTCAGCATCTCACGGCATGAGTGCTACAGTTTTAAGATGCATGTCAAGATAAAATACTTATTTTATCTGTTTTCTTATATCTGTAAGGTACTCTGTTTTCTGTTTTCTGTTGCACTCTGCCCAGTTTTTGTGTCCTGACGAATGGCTCTTAGCAAGTATTATTTAACGAGATTTGTTCCCTTTCATGGGAACTTCGAACTGCGTCCTCTAGGGGTCACTATGGGGAACGCCTCGCCATGACCCCTGTCTGAAGCATACATTGAAAAAACACCAACAACACTTTGGCCGGCGACAGCCATGACGTCACTACCGGTGCAACTATAGTATAAATAGGCGCCGGGAGAACACATCATCCTCTTCTTCGTCTTCATTGACTGTTTTGTTTGAAGCGTGCATTTTCCGTGGTAAGAGCGATCTTTATTCATTCATTATGGCCAGCACTAGCAAAGCGTTTAGAAGATGTGTGCATCCATGTCATCGCTATTTGGCACCCGATGACACACACAATCTATGCGTTGTTTGTTTGGGCGAAGAGCACGCATGCAATCTGCGTGCACTGCAAGCGTTTTTCAATGAAAAAGCTCCGTTCTAGTTTGTCTCTTTTTTCGAGTAAAGAGGGGTAGCCATCTGCTTCCCGCGGTTCAGGACTCGCCACTGCTGAGGCATGGAGGAGAATGAGCTTTGTGGGGATCGCAGGTGGACTTGGCCGATGAGTTTAAAGAGGGGCTTTCCCTCTCGCGCTCGTCGGCTGTGGATGAGAATGAGCCGCTGGAGGATGATGTTGTTTCTTTAACATCTTCTGATCCAGGGGTCAGTGCTCTGCTGGGTTCAGCCCAGGAAGAGCAGGAAATGTCTGAGGAGCACCTGGAACCAGCAGCATCAGGACGTCATGGCTGTCGCCGGCCAACGTGTTGTTGGTGTTTTTTCAATGTATGCTTCAGACATGGGTCACGACGAGGCGTTCCCCATAGCGACCCCTAGAGAATGCAGTGTCTTGTTCCCTACTCAGGGAACCATGGTTCCCTTTCAGGGGAACTTCGAACTGCGTCCTCTAGGGGTCGCTATGGGGAAACCTAGCGGACGCAGTGTCTCGTTCCCTACTCAGGGAACCATAGTTACATAAGTAACCTGAGACGTTCCCTTTCATGAACTGCGTCCTCTATGTTTCCCCATAGCAAGCCCTAGAGGACGCAGTTCGAAGTTCCCATGAAAGGGAACCATGGTTACATAAGTAACCTGAGACGTTCCCTTTCAGTCGGTCACTCTCGACGTCACGTTGGATGACCGACGAATTGGGATCTCGCTTAGAGAGACCAGTCTACTTTGAGTGTAAACTAAACGAGCCATGCATGATTTGAGGAATCATTAGGCCTTAGGATGCACTATCAATAAAGGAACAGAACGTAACAGACTGACTGGCAATGCGATTATTGCATCCAGCTGCCGCTGATCACAGCGTGAGTATAAGTAGGTAGCAGATGCAGCGCATATTCAGCTTTTCGCTTCGGTGCCGAGCAATCACATCGTTCTGCTCCTGACTACTCTACTGAGAGAAGAAGACTGAACGAGTTCAGCGCGCTCTTGGAGAGCTCTTCGTGTTGGCGGTACAGCGCTTCAGCGGTGGTGGTTTCCCATGTCCAGTGGGTTGCACACATCAGGCTGCACCTACCCCCTGTTTGTGTTGCAGATGATCATCTCCCCTGTGCGCCTCAGCATGCTAAAAGAGCTTTTTCCCTAAAAGAGCAATTTCGGGTGCATCTTTTTAAAGACGACGTTGCGTGGCAAACTTGACGTTACGTCTTTGAAAAGACGATGTGGGTCTTGCTTTAGACAACGTATCACCCGGGCGTTTCTGGATGCAGTCGTTACCTGGCACTGGGTGATGGTCACGATCGCTGCCTCACGTGCCTGGGCATGTAGCACGCTGAGGTGGCATTTGTGGATGAGTCATCTTCTCATTGCGGGAAAATGATAATCTCGGAGTCGCAGGCCAAGCTCCGTTTCCTCAAGGGGCGGAGTTCCGTTGCCTCTGCCTCGATCTAGTTCTCCTCATCTCCTCATGCAGGGGGGGCTACTTCAGGCATTAGCGCGGGCGGTCTGAGGCACTCCGCAGCCAGTTGAGCTTCCAATGGTCCAATGGAGGCCCTCTACAAGGAGCGTACCAGCCGTATCCTTTGGCGCTCCTCCCAACGACCAGATGTCGATTGCTGCATCGGAGGGTGAGCCAGAGCTTTCTGGAGAGGAAGATTTGGCTGCGCTGCTCTCCTCCGGGACTGTAGCAATGCCTGAATCGGATCCAGAAATAATGGCTATACTTTCCCGGGCCGCCGTAGGGGTAGGGCTTGAGTGGAGACTTCCACCATGTCCCAAGCCCTCAAGGTTGCACGATTGGTTCTCGGGGTGGTCCGCGCTGGTTCTCAGCGCCCCGCCTCGGTGCCTTTCTTCCCGGAGGTGCATGAGGAGCTCACCAGGTCGTGGAAGGCACCTTTTACTACCGGAAACCGATCTGCTGGTTCATCCTCCCTCACCACCCTCGATGGTGGGGCAGCTAGGGGGTTACAAGGATCCCCCCGGTGGAGTGGTTAGTTGCGATGCAGTTGTGTCCTAATACCGCCTCCAACCAGCAGGGAGAATCGTGCCTCCCCTCCCGGGTCTGTAGGTACTAGACTGGCCAGCAATGCTTATACGACCTGTGGAGAAGCTGCCTTCGCCTTACACGCTACACCGTGATTGCAAGTGCACCAGGCCAGCCAGCAGTCCTCTGCTGACCAAAGAGGAGCACCTGGAACCAGCAGCATCAGGACGTCATGGCTGTCGCCGGCCAACGTGTTGTTGGTGTTTTTTCAATGTATGCTTCAGACATGGGTCACGACGAGGCGTTCCCCATAGCGACCCCTAGAGAATGCAGTGTCTTGTTCCCTACTCAGGGAACCATGGTTCCCTTTCAGGGGAACTTCGAACTGCGTCCTCTAGGGGTCGCTATGGGGAAACCTAGCGGACGCAGTGTCTCGTTCCCTACTCAGGGAACCATAGTTACATAAGTAACCTGAGACGTTCCCTTTCATGAACTGCGTCCTCTATGTTTCCCCATAGCAACCCCTAGAGGACGCAGTTCGAAGTTCCCATGAAAGGGAACCATGGTTACATAAGTAACCTGAGACGTTCCCTTTCAGTCGGTCACTCTCGACGTCACGTTGGATGACCGACGAATTGGGATCTCGCTTAGAGAGACCAGTCTACTTTGAGTGTAAACTAAATGAGCCATGCATGATTTGAGGAATCATTAGGCCTTAGGATGCACTATCAATAAAGGAACAGAACGTAACAGACTGACTGGCAATGCGATTATTGAATCCAGCTGCCGCTGATCACAGCGTGAGTATAAGTAGGTAGCAGATGCAGCGCATATTCAGCTTTTCGCTTCGGTGCCGAGCAATCACATCGTTCTGCTCCTGACTACTCTACTGAGAGAAGAAGACTGAACGAGTTCAGCGCGCTCTTGGAGAGCTCTTCGTGTTGGCGGTACAGCGCTTCAGCGGTGGTGGTTTCCCATGTCCAGTGGGTTGCACACATCAGGCTGCACCTACCCCCTGTTTGTGTTGCAGATGATCATCTCCCCTGTGCGCCTTTAGCGCGGGCGGTCTGAGGCACTCCGCAGCCAGTTGAGCTTCCAATGGAACGTGCTGGGCCCTCTACAAGGAGCGTACCAGCCGTATCCTTTGGCGCTCCTCCCAACGACCAGATGTCGATTGCTGCATCGGAGGGTGAGCCAGAGCTTTCTGGAGAGGAAGATTTGGCTGCGCTGCTCTCCTCCGGGACTGTAGCAATGCCTGAATCGGATCCAGAAATAATGGCTATACTTTCCCGGGCCGCCGTAGGGGTAGGGCTTGAGTGGAGACTTCCACCATGTCCCAAGCCCTCAAGGTTGCACGATTGGTTCTCGGGGTGGTCCGCGCTGGTTCTCAGCGCCCCGCCTCGGTGCCT
>NW_015506297.1:56134-56847 GCF_001515645.1 Sinocyclocheilus grahami
ATTGGTTCTCGGGGTGGTCCGCGCTGGTTCTCAGCGCCCCGCCTCGGTGCCTTTCTTCCCGGAGGTGCATGAGGAGCTCACCAGGTCGTGGAAGGCACCTTTTACTACCGGAAACCGATCTGCTGGTTCATCCTCCCTCACCACCCTCGATGGTGGGGCAGCTAGGGGGTTACAAGGATCCCCCCGGTGGAGTGGTTAGTTGCGATGCAGTTGTGTCCTAATACCGCCTCCAACCAGCAGGGAGAATCGTGCCTCCCCTCCCGGGTCTGTAGGTACTAGACTGGCCAGCAATGCTTATACGACCTGTGGAGAAGCTGCCTTCGCCCGCATTTGCAAGCACCCCAGGCCAGCCAGCAGCCCTCCGCTGACCAAAGCAGACTGAGGCCATCAGGTACATCCTGCCCCAGCGTGCAGCTGCTGTCGTTGCTGAGGGCGGCCCCCACTCCTGCGGCCCAGGCCCCCGCCAAACCTGGTGGCAAGCGAAAGAGCAAGAGGCCCTAAGATGGGCAACCCAGAGGTGGAGGGACCGGCTCTTCGAGAGATGGTAAGCACACCACTCCCTCCCTCGGAGGAGGGCCGGGCGGATAATCTTTTCATCTTTTTCCGCCACTGACCTCTCGGTCGGTGGTACCCAAATACTCGACAAAGAGCAATTCCTATATTTCTGGGTCCCCAGAGGGGACAGGGGGGTTGTGGACGATCCAGTGCGTATC
>NW_015506297.1:56964-57359 GCF_001515645.1 Sinocyclocheilus grahami
TACAGGAACGCATCTGCGGGTGCATCCGTCCCCGAGATTGGTTTGCAGCGGTCGACCTGAAGGATGCATCCTTCATGTGTCGACCCTTCCGCACCACAGACCATTGCTGTGGTTCGCGTCCGAAGGACGAGCATATCAGTACGAGGTCCTGCCCTCCGGGCTGTCCCTGTTGCCCCGTGTCTTCATGTAAGTTGCGGACGTACCCCTTGTTCCCCTGAGAGAACAGGGCATTCGCGTTCTCAACTACCTCGACGACTGGCTCGTACTCGCTCAGTCTCAGGATGAATTGTGCGAACACTGGGATTTGGTGCGCTCACACCTCAGCCTGTTGGGCCTTCGGGTCAACTGGGAAAAGAGCAAACTCTCCCCGACGCAGAGGATCTCTTTTCTCGGTA
>NW_015506297.1:57724-59342 GCF_001515645.1 Sinocyclocheilus grahami
GGTGGGCGTGGCAACGCGGCACTCACCGGGTCCAAGTGACACCGGCCTGCCGCCAAACCTTCACCCCGTGGTCAGACTTTGCGTTTCTCCGGGCAGGAGTGCCCCTAGAACAGATCTTCAGACATACTGTGGTTTACGCGGATGCCTCAACCACCGGCTGGGGGGCCACGTACAATGGGCTTGCAGTGTCAGGGGTATGGACGGGGTCCCAAACTGTACTGGCACGTCAACTGCCTCAGAGTTGCTGGCAGTCCACCTTGCCTTGAGCCGTCTCAAAGGGCGCTTATGAGGCAAGCATGTACTAGTCCGGGACAACACAGTGACCACTGCGTACATCAACCGACAAGGTGGTCTGCGCTCCCGTCGCATGTCGCAACTCGCCCGCCACCTCCTCTGGAGTAAGAAGCATCTGAGGTCACTTCGTGCTGTTCACATTCCTGGGCTGCTCAACCGGGCAGCCAACAAGCTATCTCGAGCTGCGCTCCCGGGAGAATGGCGACTCCATCCCCCGACGGTCCAGCAAGCATCTGAGGTCGCTTCGTGCTGTTCACATTCCTGGACTGCTCAACCGGGCAGCTGACGAGCTATCTCGAGCTGCGCTCCCGGGAGACTGGCGACTCCATCCCCAGACGGTCCAACTGGTTTGGAGACGTTTCGGAGCCACTCAGGTAGACCTGTTTGTCTCTCCAGAAACCTCTCACTGCCAGTTGTTCTTCTCGCTGACCGAGGGAACACTCGGCACGGACGCACTG
This sequence comes from Sinocyclocheilus grahami, assembly GCF_001515645.1. Classification (NCBI taxonomy): domain Eukaryota; kingdom Metazoa; phylum Chordata; class Actinopteri; order Cypriniformes; family Cyprinidae; genus Sinocyclocheilus; species Sinocyclocheilus grahami. Next base: position 58,477 of record NW_015506297.1, read on the forward strand.
GCACACAGCTGGCCGCAGGGCCTTCGCAAATATGAATTTCTCCCAGTGACGTCCAGACTTCTGGAAACTTCATGTCTGGTCCCTGGACGGGACGCGAAGGTTCTAAGTGACCTACCCCAAGAGGTAGTGACACCATCACTTCAGCGAGAGCACCGTCTATGAGACACGCTTACGCTTTGAAGTGGAACCTGTTCGTTGAGTGGTGTTCTTCTCACCGAGAAGACCCTCGAATATGCCCAATCAGAGTCGTGCTGTCCTTTTTTGCAGCAAGGGTTGGAGCGAAGGCTGTCTCCCTCCACCCTCAAAGTCTATGTCGCTGCAATCGCTGCTAACCCCGACCCCGTAGAAGGGAAGTCGCTGGGGAAACATGACCTGGTCCTCAGGTTCCTTAACCCTCTGGGGTCTGGTTTTGGGGCCTGGAAAAGTTTTGACATGCCCTGACATTTGTGCTTTTTTCAGTTGCTTACAAACATTTGAATGTCTAAAGTTTAATAACACCGTAATCAGCACAAACTGGGCTACAATAATATGTGAGCAGCATGTATGTACGTGATTGTGTTTTTGAGAAAACAACGTTTATGCGTGCTTAGTGAAAAACTAAAATTTTAAAGTCACTGAAATAAGGCCATAAAACACATACAGAACATTTGATCACAAGACTTTTGAGAAATTATCTTGAAGTCTAGAGTTTTTGCTTCAAAATTATGTGAAAATCATCTTACTCACTCATTCACAGAAAACAATATATTTATTTACATTTTCTAAGACACTTTTTGTGTAGAAAAGGTATATGCGAGGAGGCGTGAATGATCATGAATAATACTGTGATTCACACCTGAGAAGACAAAGGCCCGCATAATGAGCTG
>NW_015506297.1:59553-85551 GCF_001515645.1 Sinocyclocheilus grahami
AGCGAACTCAAAACTGAACGACATGCATGTGCCTTTCTTGTGCAAGATGCCGGTGATGCAGCCACAGCCCTAAACGAAAATTTAAACGGTTTCAAACATTTCAGCGTCATTTCTCCATAAGACACGGGTATAACACATTCAGAATATTTACACCAGAGCAGATATTCATGAACAGAAGCTTAGTTACATTCAGAAACACAAGCATGCTTTGTATGTAGGCCTATATAATCCAAAAACTATAGTTATAAACATATATGGCTATATTCGTGAACAGAGAATATCCCATCACAAGTTTTGACTAATCATTCTTACTGACATTAGGCTAATAACATTATAACTCATATTACTTTTATATCATATATCTGTCTGTTATAGAACATAATAAAAACATCCTGGCATCGTGACATTTAGATGCTGTGAATGAAACTTCATAATGTTTCACTTGATTATACATTTAGTCAGGAATCATAGTTTGGAAAAATTCTAACTAGTAAAATGTGTACAAATTGTGAGAAAACTAATACAAGTAGGTTAATAAAAAAGACTTACTCATGTTTATGATCACTGCTGGATCAAGCCGCTGCATTGTTTTTTCCTGAGGTAATCCAAAGCTTCTTGAGGTGAATTCTGTCTTATTCCTCTCAGTGCGACGTGAACAGTAAAACTTGAGGTCTTGCTGCTTTGTTTGCTGTGATGTGGGCGTTTACACGCGGCGCGCTTCACGTGGATGATTATAATATCTATAGCACGCTCAGCACGTGGGCGTGGTCGCATTAGAGATTATGAAGGGAGAAGTGAAAGACTGGACATCGCGTTGGTTTCATATGGATTACTTTATCACAGAATATTTGCTTTCGATAAGACTTGCTTAGTTTAAAAGTAGACATGTCAAGCTTTCTATAGCTATATCGCTCATGTCTCTTTGTTGAGTATTTGCTGAGTTACAGTTCATTTTAATGACGCGTTTCTAAATAAAGATCACGCAGACCAAGGTGGCAGACAGCGCACCATGTTTGTTTTCTTTATTTTATAAGTGCACAAAGTTTTGTTGTTATTATGTGTATACAAATAAAAGTAGACCATTTACAGATTCGATTGATGTATTGCTCTTATCTGTAAGATCAAAACTGAAAGTGTAATTTAAGTTATTTTCGGTGTTATCAGGAGAAGATGCCACAAAACGCGTATCCACGTTAGTCGACCTCAGAGGGTTAAGGGGGCGAGAAGGTAAATCCTGTACGACCCCCCTCTATACCCTCTTGGGACCTGACTCGAGTGCTCACAGCACTACAACAGGGCCCAGTTGCAGGCAGTTCGAGCTGAAGTTTCTGTCAATGAAAACTCTGCTCCTGCTTGCATTTGCCCCCATCAAGAGGGTAGGGGACCTGCATGCATTTTCGGTCGACGAGTTGTGCCTAGAGTTCGGGTCAGCTGACTCCCAGGTAACCCTGAGGCCCGGCCCAGCTATGTGCCCAAGGTTCCCGCTACTCCCTTCAGGGATCAGGTGGTGAGCCTGCAAGCGCTGCCCTCGGAGGAGGCAGACACAGCCCTAGCTTTGCTACGTAGACCGGTCGCAAAGCTTCAGGACCTCAGCTTGCTAAATCCACTACAGAGAGTCCATATAGTAGACCCTGTTGAGCTCCTCCGTCCCCTCGGCAGCCAGACGTGGCGGAGCGTCCGGCGCCAGGCCTTCACTCGTTGAATCCTCGAGAACCGGTATAAGGCTGGGTTCCATATGTAAGACCTAAGTGGATCCCATATGTGTGAAGTCCACGGTATAGCCTCGAGCCTGTGTTTCCCCGGCAGACTTCTGCCATTCCAAGAGGGTTACAATCACCTCCAATCTTCCATATACACCTAAGGAATGTTCATATGTGTATTTGCTTCCGAAACCTCCTTCGGGAAGGTTGCAGCTTCCGTAACGTCCCTGTTCCAAGTAGAATGGGTACGTTTTCCCAGTGTTATCCAGTCTTACTCATTGGGTAGTGCCATAGCAGCAGTAGCTGGTCCTCTTGTGCAAGCCCTCTAGATTGGTCTCGCTAAGCAAGATCCCAATTCGTCGGTCATCCGACGTGACGTCTCCGAGGGTTACCATACGTAACCGAGACGTTACATACGTTACCTGAGACATTTCTTTTAAATGAGCTGTGATTTGATGCTGTGCCTTTAAGGCTTCTATAAGTAAATGACCTCTTCCCATGGGAATTGATACAGCCCTCTGCTACACTTTTAATCACAATGTGCACTATAATTTCATATTGAAATTGTATATGACAATATACCTGACAATATAATATGACAAGGAAGCAAAATGCAAACATAAACAAAGAGAGAGCCATGTGTTCAGACACAAAACGCAGAGAGAGACTATAAGTACAGGGCTATACAGTCAAATATTTAACAGACCAACTGAAACTAGATTTAATTTCCATTTTTGAAGCAAATGTGAGTGGAGTTTCTGTCGAAAACCAAAATATTCTGGACTCTAGATATGTTTCTATGTGTCTGTATTGTAGCGAATCAGCTCATGGGGAAATATGAATAATTAACCATAACTAGTTATAATTAACTATTCATATTTTAGATCCACTGTAGATATTTAGCTGACCACTCAGGAATTATAGAAAGATTTCTGCCATATGTACATTTAGAGTCACTCACACTATTGTTTCATGAAGTAAATTAAACGTAAAAAACGTGTTTTGCCTATAATCATGTCAGGAGATATTTCTAATCACACTTTACAAAAACATTACAAACAAATCAGCTCAACAGCACATAATAAAAACAACTACAAAAGCACAAGTACATGCATGGTGCTTTGAACAGACTCATTATAAACAGTGGAAGAGAACAAGACTTGTCCAACAGTGATGGAAGACTTGTGGTTTTCATTCGAGCAGACTCTATCAAACCTACCCATATGTGAAACTAAAAATCACATTCCATCCACTTGTCTGAAACATCACAAGTGCTTCAGCTAGTGGATCTTGTGAGATGTGTGCCACTTCATATTATGGAAGCGATGTTATCCATGTGCTTTCAGTGCGGCAATGACACTACAAAGAGCTTATATAAGAATTTGGTTTCATTACATCGGCAGCGTTAATATCATTCTTGTATGCTAAAGAGTTGGGGAATAATAAACCTAAACCTGATCCATTTCAGAGATGAGAGTGCTGTCAGCTCTCAAGTTCAGCTTGTTATGTAACCTTTCTACTTTCCTGGCTACCTTTCTACATTCCTGGCTACAATACACTCTCTCATCATTGCAGATTCAAAGAGTAACTCAGCCAATAGAAAATAATAATTCAATTGAATCTGTGGACTTAAGTGTCTCAAAGATTCAATGAGTGCTGTGTTAAGATTTTGTTCTGCTGAGAAATGACCCATTTGCTGTCATTTTAAGCAGTTCAATAGCAGTTTAATAGCAGTTCAAATAACACATAGATGAAGCAATTATATACTGTACAGCAAATCTCAACTGCTTAGTTGTCTATATATATATCTTATATTTAGATCTATATATTATTGGACAAATCTGTATATAAAGTTGGATATCTAACTTATATCCAACTTTATTTACATACATAAAGTGTACTCACATTACTACATTTTCAGTAACTAACTACATCATCACACAACTCTTTAAATATAGTTGAGTATATAAGTATTTATACAACAGTTACTTCTGGTCTTCGAATCTGATTGGCTGAGAGGTCTTTCCAGCTGTGCGGTATTATACCAGTATTGCCACGGGAACCGATTCACTGTTTGTATCACTCCGCTTGTAGCATTTCTCACAGGCTGCATCCAAAAGCTGAAAAAATATGCCTTCGGAGGATGCATTGCAAGGTAGAAAAACATCCAAATCAAATGTTAGCTTCACTTGCTGTCTCCTGAGATACCTAAATCTGATCGATTTTTGAGGTCAGCATAGATGTATCCTTCACTGCCTTTGATATCCCACAATCCTGTGTGTTCCATTCCTTGACAGTTGAGCTAAAAAATAAAGATGGTGTCTGAAATTTGCATTTGTGTGTAGATGTATGCTCCGACTTTTTGCACTTTTGATGTTACATCTAGCGAGAAATCAATATTATAGGAGTTAAATATTAACTTAGTTATCAGGGCCATTGTACCTGTGGGCCCTACAAGAAATTGTGCATTTAAATAGCAGAAATAGAAAAAAAAAATTAATTAAGGTACAGAAATGTAATAGTCAAATGTAAAATAGCTTTGCATAGTCTTCACTGTATAAATTAAATATAGATTAATGTTTGTTAAAGCTACACAAGTTATAGAGCAGTGAGTGATTTTCTCTCTCTCTTTTTTTCCTTGGATTAACATATAGGACACCGATCGACAGTGCAATCTGTTCAAGTGCAATAAGACTCAAAAGAGAACTCATTGCAATGTTCGCAGACTGTGAGGACCATGGTGGAGGACAACCAATTTAATTTTACAAGTGCTACTGTTGATGCGTCACAAAATGTAGTTTTAAGAGTTTTTTATTTATTTATTGTTTTAGGCGAGAATATAGTTGTGTATATTTAGAATATGCAGTTTATTTATAAATAAATTTGAATTCTGGCTTTGATGTTTTCGGAGATGTGAGCTCTAGGCTGTCAGCGCCCATGAACCCACCAAGAGCAGTTACCGCGGCCAGTTCTTCTGGATTTTGCCGCTGGCTCTGATCCCTGATAGCACACGTGCATCGTCTATTTGATAGTCTTGCATAGCCAAACCTTCAGACTGACGGCAGAAGGTCTGGGAATCTCGGCAGCTTTGAATGGCCAAGGACTGCCCAAGAGGCCATATGACTAACAGGTAAAGCAACCAATCATTTATTGTTTTGTGCCGCGTCATGTTTCGGGGCTGGGAAATGTCCCCAAAATAACAGACCGGTGTGTAAAACTCTTGGACGTATTTTAAATCTAAATCTATTTAAGTCTATGCCACAAACTTTAAATATTTCACATACTTTTGAAAATTCAGCATTTAGTTGATCCTGAAAAGCGCTCATTGTCTCAGTTGTAAACATGACAGCTTTCTTCTTCCATGTAGGGGGTTTGGCGAAAAGGCATCTTTGTTTCCAGGCAGAACGTTAAAAAACACGACACACACGTCTACTGGAAATCCTCTACAATTCAACCAATCAGATGATGCCTTCGAAACTCCTGAAGTGTTTCCAATTTTGTGTGCCATATGCATCAGACGTTCAGCCAGCGGTCCGTGGGCGTGACGTCTGAGGTTGAGACTATATACTTGACGTCTGCATTTAGAGCTGCAAGACATATTTTTAGAGTGTTTGCTCATCTGTAATACGTCTATAGAACGTTTCCTATCAGATGTCAAATAGATGTTTAGAAAGATGTTTATGATTTAGAATGTATGTAAAACTGCTCTCTGAAAGACGTCTATCAGATGTTTGTACACAGCAGATGCTTTCCAGATGAAGTGATCTTTAACAAACATCTTGCAGTCCTGATATTCTTAAGGCCTTTCCACACTGAGCGTGATGAATCGCCGATGAATGGTGCTTTCACACTGAGCGCGAAACGATTGTTCGCCATCTGCTAATTCATGCCTGCACGCTAGGTGGCACGACCAACAGTGCATGTTTCCTCAGATATGTATCTCGTATATGGATTTAACATCTACATTAAGATAAACAAAGTTTGGCTCTACACCAGAAACACAAACAATAAATCTAGAATGCTTACAAGAATAGGCGACATCCTAAAATATAATTGGAAGTACAATTAGCATCAAACTACACTTGAAAATGTATTTGCTTACCCACTTTAAACCATCATTGAGTGCTTGTGATAACTTCTGATTGTGATTTATAGTTGATTTTGATTCTCTAATAAGCAGACACATGCACTTTGTAGGTTTAATAACGCTACACTGCTAATATTTGTCATATCCTTTATTGCTATAAAAAATACCATGAGCTGCATACAAAACACATACAGAAAATATATCGTCATAATCATGTCTATTTGCTTTCATATTCATGTGTAGAAAAATGTTTCACTCTATTTTTTTAATACGGAAAATCTAGACTAGAGAGTGAACACGCTCTGACTCATAACACTCGCGCACGTGGAAGAAAATGGACGGTGCTCTCCGGTTGCAGGCTATGTAGTTAATATCACTGAGCACTGAACTATGTTTTGGTAGCAGATTGTATCATACACATCAGCATGTATCATCCGAGCCAAAGTTTGCTCAGTGGCCATCTTGCATACTCGGGCAGCTCTTGTCAGTCATACAAGAACAGCTCCAATGTATTTGAACTGGGGATTACCGAAACTGCTTTATAAACTCACATTTCAAAAGCATACAGTATTACAGTACTAGAGTTGCCATATTGGGTCCCCCAATCTCTCACATTGTAATACAAGTAGTCCGTCTCAGTAATAATGTCACTGTCTGAGCCCTGTTCTGCATTATGACTGTGCACACAGAAAGCTAGATGAAATGTAACGGAATGAAACAAAAAACACTGAGATGGAATCTAAAATGGCATCGTTTGTTGACAGGCCATTAATGCACTATATAAGTGAACTGCCCTTGAAGAGACCCCTGAAACAAATCAAGTGTGAATCTCCTCTAAGTGTGAGAGGTCTGCATGTTGCAGGTACAAAAGCAAATCAACACACAGGAATGCACATGATGCAGTCCTTTTATTTTATTTTAACAACATCAATTTCAGCTTTTGGCTTGTGTTTAGTCTACCTCCTGCATATGGCCAATAAACATTTATCTTGAGTCTTTATTCATTCTATAATCAAGTCAAAATTGTCTATAAAGTATTATGTAATATTTTTGGACAGACAGAGAAGGGTTTGAATATGTGTTATTGTACAGTGAGTTTCATGTGCCAATTCAGGGACCATTGAGTTTGTCATGTCTGTTTATGTCCACAAAAGTGCAAACAGATGTGCACACAAAAGACTCTTCACAATCATGCTAAATGCTGCTAAAATGGATCCGTTAGTTATGAGTAAATACATAATCAGAGAACATGCATAGAGTGACTGTGTGCTAATTAAAAGCATACAGTGAGATTTCATTTCATGAACATAATATATTTATCAAATGGTCTGTCATATTTCTTCAGTGAAGATAAGTCAGATAGTATGAGTGGCTGTGTACATTGAGTCTGTATGCTTTAATTAATAGCCTCAGGGTTTGAGAGCTGAGATCATTCTAGATCTCCAGAGGAGAGAACAGTTAATTAGAAAATGTGAATATGTATCAATGGTTTTACAAAAAAATAAAAGCTGAAGAGCACAGTATGTCATTTCCATAAGATTGTTGATATTCATATATAAGTGTATATAATAATACTTTTCATTTAATTCTCTTCTTATTCACAGAAACTCCATAAAGGTCTCTATAATACCAATATATGTTATTAAAAACAATTAAAGATTTAAATATGTTTAGCCTATAACTTTTTAACATTTTATATTTATGTGGTATAATGGTGTATATGTAAGCAAAGTGTCTATTTAAACTAAATGCAATTAACCAGCCTTATTGGCAGAGGTGATTTATACTTTCTCTGCTACTACACAATCCAGAAGAAACCCATCCAGCACCAGGTACAGTGGCGTGGAGAGTAAGAGTAATGGAATTAGCTTTTGCCACAAGTTTGAATCCACCTGTTTCCAATCCCATTTTTCTCTCTTGTCCCATTGTTTATCAGCTCGTATGTGTTTATTTCAACTCAAAATGAAGAAAATATTCAAAAGTAGAAATAAATTGCTTAACAGGTATTTAATAGGCCTATAATTGAAAATTGATGTTGTGTCTTCACATTGGTCAGGCGGGCTAATCAAGCTCATCAGAGTCAGACTCACTAGAAACTTTCAGGCAAACGTGTTGGAGCTGGTTGAGGCTAAACTCTGCAGGACAGTGGCCCTCCAGGAGCAGGATTGGACTCTCCTGGGTTAGGGATTTATGACTTTGTTAAATATAATCATGTAGTAACTGATCTGAATGTTTTCTCTGAATTTTATATTTATATTATTACATAGCCTACTGTTTGATAACATATGTCAATACACCAAGATGCAAATAGTAGGCCTGGCTGCCTGTAAATAGCATCTAAAACAATTTGCATTTAGTGCAAATAAAATACTGCTATTTTCACTTAGTGCAAATAGCCTCTGCCATACGTGAGTGATCTGAGTCAGTGTTTCTCAGCTGGTTTTGTTTCATGACCCAGATCTGGCGGTGGAATGGCACTGGCACACACATATACTGTATTTCACATCACCATTCCCTCCCCTCTCGCTATAGAGAGATGAATGCACACGCCGCTCTATAGCACATGGACATTACATTCATTCATCATTCAATCCCAACCATAATACATGCTTGGACGCTCAAACATTCATCCTTTCATATTGATTTTTTTTATTGTATGTTGTATATGTTATGTGTTGAGTGATGTTGGAAGAGGCAACGATGGCAAAGCCATACACACAATATGGCTACATACTGTACATTTATGCATTTAGCAGATGCTTATATCCAAAGAGACTTGCAAAAGTGGAACAAAAGCAAGTTTGTCAAAGAGCCAATAATGCTCATAATATGCAATGCCAAGTTTATTAGACAACTAGATTAGGAAGCAAACTAGAGAAGAAGAGAAATGCAGAATAGAATAGAATAGAAAAGAATATTGTGATGGTCTCAGCAGTTCGGGTGGACGTTGGCAGCTCGTTCCTTTTGGGAGCAGCAGAGAGGGTGACGGTTTTATATATACATGCTTTGCAGACACCGGTACTAGCCAGAAATCCAGCAAACCGTTTATTGTTTTAGAGGGGAGATTGTTATTACACAGCATGTACATGTACAGTGATCTCATCTGGTATGTTTATTATTATATTTTTGGTATGTTTTTAATGTCACATGTGTTCTTATACTTAGTAGTATACGTTTAAGTGAAAGCTATTAATGGTAGGCTCCAATAGGGGAGGAGCCTGGGCTTTAAAAGTGCATGCAGAACGCCAAGCTAAAGTCCATTTCAAGAAAAGTAAGTTCACTTGGCGGCCATATTTGCAAAATCTCTGGGTTGAAATTGTGTTCATGCAAGACAAACTAAAAGAAAAAAAAGCTTGCCAACGCACATTTAAATAACGTAATGCTTTCTTGCATTCAGTGTAGACAGCTTTTAGTTGTTGTAGTGTGCAATGCAATGCAAGCGACAATGGTCGCGTCTGGTGTAGACATGCTGTGTTCGAGATCGCCCCCTATACCCTCATTCACTGTTCCCTACATTACTCCACTAATATAATCCAGTTGAATGAGTGAATGAAAATGAGTGAGTGAATTTAGACACTTAGTGTGCCAGAAGGGCTGCTGCTTTTGCATATCTTGTGTGTTTGTTTAATAATTATGTTTAAATAAAAATGTTTTAAGATTTATCTTAAACTTTGTCATGACAACTAGCATGTATAAACCTTAATCAAACTATTTAATAATCAATTAAAAATGAATTTATACCTGTATGATGTTACGCTGTACCTACATTGGCCAGCGGTCTAGAAGATGGATGGATGAATGATCCAGCTGCAGGTGCCATCTTCTGGCGAGACGTGGGAATTCATTCGACACAACGCTCAGAGTGCATTATGGATATTCTCTTGCCATTGTGTGTAGTTGTATGCTTGTTATTGCAAAGCATTATGGGATTGAATGAGCGCACTTGATAATGTCCACTATGGTTTCTGACACTGCTACAAATGGCTTACCCCTCAAACAGTATCCAATTTAAGGGTGCATCCAAATTATGGGGGCGATTTTGAACACAACCATGGTGTACACTCTTAAAAATAAAGGTGCTTCAAAAGGTTCTTCAAGTGATGCCATAGAAGAACTATTTTTGGTTCCACAAAGAACCATTCAGTCAAAGGTTCTTTAAAGAACCATCTCTTTCTTGCGTTTTTGTAATCTGAAGAACCTTATTTCGCCACAAAGAACCATTTGTGAAACAGAAAGGTTCTTCAGGTGTTAAAGGTTCTTTATGGAACTATTTAGACAAAAAGGTTTTTCTATGGCATCGTGAAGCACCTTTATTTTTAAGAGTGTAAGAGCGTGTCTCAGAACGCTGACTGTTTCTATGGCAACCAGAGCTTCTAACTGCAGCTGTAGTGATGCAATGACTTCAACAACTGGCAAATGGCTCTTTTATTTAGAAGGCTGGACGTATTCCGCCATACTGTGCATTGCATTTGCCCCATTCATAGTGATATGACTGAACTTTCTTGGTATGTTCACAGTCTTTGGTAGTGTCTGTTGGTAGGCCGGATGAGTGAGTGAGCTGTGGTAGTGCCATGAATATACATACGAGACAAAGGGACTGTTTAGGATGAACCGATTCAGTAGAATGAATGAAAGCAGACTTTATGCTAACTTTATGATAACTCTATGCAGTATATGAGAGAGAGAGCACTGGCTAGGATGAATCAATTACTTAGATTCATTCAGACTTTCTGCCACTACAAGAAAGGGAGAAATTAGCTTTTAGGGTTAACCAGTTCAATACAATTAATCTGACTTTCCAACATTACATTAGAGAGAGAGAGAGAGAGAGAGAGAGAGAGAGAGAGAGAGAGGACATTTTGGGTGAGCATTTGATTATTCCCTCAGTTCTGAGATGAAAAGAGTGTTTGGGTCACACTGCTACTGCATTGGAAAAGGTAGGGTGTTACTGAAAAACCTATACTGTTGCGAAAAAAGCTGAACTACTGTCATGCTACTGAAAAACCTAGTTAAGTTAATGTTGCATCTAGCATCTGCGGTCAACTCGGGTGGGCATATTTTCTACTATATATTTTAAGCTATTATTGTGCAATCTGAACCTCACATTTTGACATCATGCATTGAATCTCTGGCAATGTTTTTGTAAAGATTTGTAAGAAACTTTTGTAGCCTGTTAATAGAGTCATTCCACTTTGAATGTCTGCACTAGCAGACATCTGCGTTGATGTGGTGATCTAGTAAAGCTTATGATAATGTTCAACAGAAATATAGGCCTTTCTTGGAAAACATAAAAAGAAAAGGCCCTTACTGTACATCAAAGAGCATGCTGAAGCTAATGAAAATGTTTTAGAGGAGAGAGCTTCTATTTTTCTTCATGCTAAAATGTTGGCATGAATAATGAATTAAGTTTAGATTGGCAGTGCCTAAACAGCGCAAAACCATTACTTGACTAAATGTAGCAGATTGAGTTTACTTTTTGGAAATAAAAGTAAATACTGTACAAGTGCAGACATGCTATATTATGTCAAAAAATTTATATGAAAAATATAGTTTGACGCTGCAAATAAGCAAATTTAGCAATATTATTTAACTGTTTAAAACATTAAATATTAATGGAAATTAGTAACGAATATTAAAACAATGCTATAGACTATAGATAATTTGTTGAGGCAAAATCACATGACCTTTCTAATGCACATCTAGGCATTTATTTGCTTCTGTTGTAGCTGACGTCAAATCAAAAAGAAGAAAAAAAGAAAAAAAAAGACAAAGACGTTTTTTATGCACATTTTGGAAATGTTTGTATCGTTGTTTTTCACCACATCTTTTTTTTTTTTGCAAGAACCCACAATTTGCATAGCTGTATTTTCTGTTTGTCATTTCAGTATTGACAGAATAGAGAGCAGCAGGTCTATTAATATGCATGTATACTTTAAGACCTAATGCATATTTGTCTGCAGGAACCACATTTGTTAACTACATGTTTTTATCAAGTTTCACAAAGACTGGTATATCCCAAATATACATTGCAAACACTCTTTCCAAAATCTGGGCAGATTTACCGGACTTAAATGTTGCTCATTTACTTTTGTCCTAATTCTTTGTACTTTTTGTCAGCTGTTGTCTTTGCTGTATTCTCTTTGGATTAGTTTTACCATTATCATGGTCATGTACCAATATGTGTATATGTTGTAGACTTGTAGGTAAAGTGGTAATGTTTCAACACCAGCTCCATGTACAGTACTTCCCTTCAAGCCTAAATTAACTTGTTCTAAGTTGTCTATAAAATGAAATATTCATGGGTTCATGAAAATGGTACAACACGCAGAAACATTTCTTGGAAATGCTTTTCATGTTAAAAGTTTTTTGCATGAAAAGAAAAGGCTCATACATCAAAGAACATGCTGAAGCTAATGAAGCAAGTTAGTGAAAATAATGTTTTAAAAGCAGAGACTGCTGCATTTATTAATTTGAACTTGAATATGAATAATTTATGAGGTTTAGACTTGGAGAAGTGCCTGAACAGCACAGAAGAGTCAATTTGTTGACTGAAACCTGCAGATTTAATTAACTAAAAAGTATGGTAGATATAACACTGTAGCGTGTGGACCAATCAGACACACAATTATTTGTTATATTCAACAAATAATCTATTTTTAATTGTTATTTTCTAGAGACCATTAGGTTCTGGTCAAAAGACATTTGTTAGATTTCACTGAGATAAAGCGCACAGCATACAACCCATTACATACAGTATTAGCAATGGGGTGTATGTATACTATATAAATATGTAGGTATACACACAAATGAATAGTAATTGAATTACAATTGCAGTGATCGTTTTCCTGTATCTTTCAGATTCCCAAAATGTGTCTCTCTGGAAGGAAATCAAAAGACTGAGTCAGCTTTTAGATTTTGCCTCCAGAAATACGATCAGCTTTGACAGTTATTGGGTTATAGGCTGAGATCCAAAGACGCCTCAATAATTACTTTATTTAAAGGGCATTTGACTGACTTTTATTAATGTGCTGAATGGTGGCTAGATTGTCTATTGTCTCTCTGCAAAGTAGAAAGATGACAAGAAATGATGGGGGTAAAACCAGGTCTCCTGCATGAGCTCCACAGCTTAATGTGACTGGAGCCACAGCTCTAATCACAATTCACTTTGAAATCCAGTCCTTTCCTCGTCATGTATGTGCTGCCTTAATAGAGAATTCAAACAGAGGACCACAAGCTAAAAATTGTGATGGAGGCAATGCGAAACGTGGAACGATGACATTGGGCTGACTTTGAATGCTGGTTTTTACTTGTGTGAGCCAGGCACCTCAACCTGCCATTTGACTTATTTCAATAGCGTGGATGATAAAGGAGAGCGAATTTGTTGACTGGAATTAATCTGTTGATGCTTGAGGGCGGGCTGCCGTGTGGGGCTGAAGGTCTATTATGATGCATTACTTCCATCAGATATTTCAGCGCCTATTTTGATTGCAGTGATATGACAGTTTGAGTGGGTGAAGCTGTCATAAGGTCAAAATATGAACTCCGTTTTTGCTTTTTTGGCTAAAAGACATTCTGTTAAATCAGGTTCCACTAGCATGGGCTGTATATAAATAGCACGTCTGTACATTGTAATTCAGTTTGTTTTGTATCTTAAATATTTATAACTGTTTTATAATGTATTATACTTATGAAATTTTAAACTAGCAGCTGTGGCTGCCAGAACTTCACAATAAAAAAATATTTTAAATAGGTTTTACATATTTAACTTAAATTTAGAGTAAAAAAAAAAAGTATTTCGTTAACTGATGTAATGTTAATATACCAGCCTATTGAAACACCAGTATCTTTTCAGTTGTAATACAATGAGAACCACCAAAAAACAGTTGTGTTGAGAAACTCACATGAAGAATCAAAGCTCATCACAAGCAGCTTTTTCATAAGATGAGGATGTAAATAAAAATAAATAGAAGGTACTGTAACTGTAACTTCACTGGATGGAGAGAAATCGAGAACATGAGCTGCTGTGGTGGTTACTACCGACTCCTACCAGTACTGGTTGTATATATTGGACAGAATCGGTTTTAATGAGAGACTTTTGAAGCAGTTACACTGTTACACTGTGGAAGCTTCTGTCACGAAAACAAATTCCTCGTATGTGTAAACATACCTGGCAATAAAGCTCATTCTGATTCTGATTCTGAAGGTCTGGAAGCTTTGGGTGGGGAGTTTGAGCTTTCAGAAGTGAGGTGTTTTGGCTTGAACTTCGCTCAGAGCTCGCGGAAAGATTTTAATAATAGACCAAACAATCTTGACTTGAAACCAGATTCAGATTCAAGTTCCAAAAATGATTTGACATAAAAGTTGTGTGAAATGAATCCATATGAATCGACTGATAGATTGAAAGATCAGTCTTTTGAATTCATTTTTGAAGCAACATGGTAACTTTGTTTGATGAACTGATCAAAATAAAAAAATAATTCTCCAATCAAACCACGTATCAACGCATACACAGACTACATTCCATTTTTCAACATGTATACCTGCATTTATCAGTGTTTAATTCTTTGATACAGATAGAGAATAACTTGGTTCCTCTACCATGTGACACATTTCTTCAGCCACACAGCATTAAAAAGTCTGTGTAAACACAGCTTGTTATGATTTTATTGTATACCATATGGACCTGTCATATATTGTTTTTGTGATTGAGAGGTTAATAACCTCTCAATAAATTATTTAAGGCCACAATCTTCATTTAGTGGCTATGCAGCCAAAGTTTTGGGCTGTGAATTATTTTTCCCCTTTCATCCTGATTATTTCAAATGGATTAAGTTGCAAAGATCAAGGTCCTGTTTCTGTGTCATTATCTCTAGTGTCAAGTATGTAGGTGTCCATTTATAATCCAATCTTGCATTGTGTGCAATATTGTCAGAAAGCAGATTAATCATTATTTGTTCTACAATGCATCATGGCTTTGAACAGATCAGAGAGCTCTTTTTATCCGGAATGAGCTCAGTTTCCTTTGCTAAATATCAGTGTAACATATCAACACTACTTTTAATATTCAATCAAAGCTTTTAAGATAAACATCGAGGTTCACTAGGAGCGGGCTTGAAGAATGTCTTTCTTTTGAACTGTTATCAGAGTATGTATACGAGAAAAAAAAAAAAATATATATATATATATATATCTCTCATAACGCAGCCTTATCTCCCGGTGTCACAGAAAAACTAAAGATTCTCATTTCAAAAAGGTTACACATTCAAAAAAGGAACATAACCCTAGTCTTGTCTATCAAACAATAAAGTTTCATTGAAGCACGGGTTGGATTCCCTCTGCGTAACTGCCCTGAGGTAAATTTATTCTGGCTTTAATCAAATGGAAAGTGAAAGAACTTTGAATCGTCTCCTGCATCTTGGGACCAGACAGGCATTGAGTCAGCAACTGCAAGAGCTGATCGGGATTCTGATAGAAGTGAGTTCAATGATGGGTGCTCGGTGGGATTGTCATGCACAATCAGATGCAGAAAATTAGATAGCTAAACCCTGACTCTGCTGTGTATTATCTCACCTGTTATGAACCTCCTTTTACAAGCTCTACCACAGCCTAGCTGTTGAAGAGTTCTGCTATTGTTTTAAAATATCCTGTGTGTTGTAAAAAATAATTGGATCCTCCTTCACCAACACAAAAACTAATAAAACATGGATGTGGATGTCAGTTGACTTTTTTTTCATAACAATCTCAAATTGTATTATTGTTAATGCATTGTTTTTAAAAGAAAAGAAAAGAAAAACAATGAAGTGCAATGAACTATTAGCTTCTTGATCTGTCTATATGTCTATGGCTATTTTGTAATTATGGAATGATTGGTATAAGCAATACAATACGATGGTTTACTCTTTTTAGTATGTTCAGTATGTTCAGAGCCGATAGCCTCATTGGCAGGTCTGTGATGTATAACATAATTTTTTAAGGGAAAAAATGTAAATAAGTAAAAAAAAAACTTGGGGCATAATCGGATTGTATGCATTAATAAAAATGTGCAACCTATAATATTTTTGAATAAAGGAGGCAAATGGCAAAAATAAAATAAAAATAGTACTAATGTAAAAAATAAATAGTGTACTACTGTAGATGGCGATTTCATATAAATTCTTATGATCTCACTCATAAGAAAACATATGATTTTCAGGTAAAATGTCACCATGAAAGGCCAAACCTGAATCAAACCCTCAGGGTTTCATGAGACTATAAATACTTATTATTTTTGTTTACAAATGCAATGTTTTCAGTTCCTGAATAATACATTTGGTTTATATATTTTGCCAGTAGACTACAACGATCCACTGGTGGCTTTCTCGTTAACTGTGTTTCATGATCATATTTCATAACTGTTGAGCTATAGTAATATACAGTATATGCCATTAAGAAAGGCACAAACAAATTACACTGATTTACATTATATGATCTAACTGCAGCCTAAAATATTAACTAAAATGTGGCCATCAGTTAACAATAACTAGGCAATAACTATGGACAAGTTCGGTTTTGATATCAGGTTGACTTTAAAAACAGCACCCACTTCACCCCAGATCTGCTGCTGAATTCAGTGATGGCCTAAAGGTACAGCGCTCCAATAATCTGAGTAAACAGCAGATACAGCACAGACCAAAACACATCCATATGGATGTCAAAAGCTAATCATATTTAGCATTAGCAACTTTTGCAAGCTTTGGGAGCACAACCAATGTGTAAGGTTGATGCTTATGACTAGTAAAGTAATTTTTGTTGTTGTTGTTGTTGTTGTTTTTTCTTTTGTGGTCTCACTAATTGTCTTGTTTTTCCTTCGTGTGATTGATGTAGCTGTGTTCAGAGGATGTGCTGCAGCCCCTCTCCATCCCCCTGTGTCTTATTAATCATGCTGAGTTTGGGTACTTCAGCCATTATAGTGACTAGTGGAGCCGAGGATAATATTGCCGCACAGCCAAGAGCTCCTCACCTCTCCGGCTCTCACACATCTCCTTCAATTAATATGGAAATCAGCTGATCCTCTCACACTGCACACTTCTTCTTCGACTGACCCTTTTTTTTCTTCCCCAAATCACTCGGCTTAATTTGAAAATTAGCCTTTTTATTTCTCAGAGGCGCTTCTGGAGCAGATTTTTGACTTTCCCCTTTTTTTGTAAGCTGTCAGGGGTTCTTGATCTGAATATGCGCACTCGCCTAGCATCGCCATTGCTGTAGTGGCTAGTCACAATGTCAATTTAGATTGATACTAGTGAAGAAAATGTTATTAAGCTACACTGCATCAGTTCAAGGGGCTAATCATTATAAATTTTTTGCTTGTGGGAAAGCTCATCTAGCGTTCCTTCTCTCTCTCTTGGAAATGCAACAATATTCACTCACCTGGGAAGGCCAGCACTGAAGGACAGATGGATGATTGGAAGCAAAAATATTCTCGGTTAATGCTGAGAGTAACTAAAATGGATAAATAAATCCTTGCACAACACCAAATTGCTAAAATCTGGTGCAATGTACAACAAAACTTTATTTTGTGACATAGCTAATACAGGTCTAACCCTTTTTACCCATATTAAAAACATTTTTTGTTGGTGATTGGATGACATTTCGATTGCAGTTGCAATAAAAGTCTGGTGTAAATGCACCAAAGATGCATCTTGATACAAGCATGAGGTGATCAGAGACAAATCAGGGGACAGAACTAAAATAAATAAATAAATAAATACATAAAAATAAATAAAAAATAAGTGGAGTTTATGCAATGCAATGCAAAACATTATATGTACGGTATGTGGTGTGTGCCAGGTAAGTGTGATTGGCTCTCTACCCGATCACACTGGAGGCCATTGGAATGCAAGGTGTAAAAGCTGTGCAGCTAAAGAATATCCAGATAATATCATGATACAAAACACATGTCAGTGCCAGATGGAAAGGGGCCCATATTCTGTTATGTGCATTAATATTTTGCTTATTTTCTTAAAAATAATAAAAAAAAATTTTTTATCATAATGAGGATCCTGTCTGGTCATTAAAGTGTTTCAATGCTAAAAGCGGGTCCTGCCATCTAGACTTAATCTGGGATTTTCTCTGCAGTATATGAATCAGCATTAAGCCTAGACATTGACATAATAGTGAGGGCACTGCCTCAGACACAGTTTAACAAAATAATGGAGATTTCATTGCTGATGTCCATGGGCAGCAGTCTGAAGGGCCTTTGTTTGCAGCTGCGCTCAGCTGGCTGGCCCAATCACTCGTGCTCTCGGGCCAACCTCCTGGTGACCTCCATTTGACAGCAGAGGCAGCCTCATTCTGGTCCCCTTGTGACCTCTCAACGTGAGCCTTTTACGTGATGGGCTAAACCCTCTCTGTACAAGCTAATGTCTGTGTAGGGCTAGCTGGTTTTCCTCATGCACGCTCAAATAAATATCTGTGGCAAACTCTGTGATGTGGTCCACTGATTGTTTTTTTCCCGAGCTGTCTGAAATTGTCTTTTAAAAAGAATCAGGCTCAGAGTATGTATATAAAACACAAGTTAAATAGTTTTAGAAGATCTTGTGTTGTGTAGTTTCAGAGTTTTGTATTTAGAGCATATTAGTGGAATTTGAACAAAACACATAACTGACTTTTCTATGTGTTTAATTTTAAAAAAATTTAAAATTTAAGTGACTGAACTTACAATCAGAATATCACAGAGATGACATGGGGCAGTATGAAAACACTCAGAACTAGTGATGGATGCTTTCGACGGACTGCTTCATGAAGCTTTGAAACCTTTATGAATATTTTGTTTCACTTACCCGGAACATTCTGGCAACCACCTAGCAATTGGCTTAAAACCAAAGTCATCCTGTCTATTTTCTAAATGTATGTGATAGATCTTATTGTGAACACTTCATACATTTTTGACCTTGTAATGTTTAATCAAAATGCCACAACTGGATCTTCCAGTGACAACTTCCCTTGTGACTAGGGTGTCCGTACATGCCATTTTTATGGGACATGTCCTAGCCAGGATTTCTATATTGCCTAAAATATCCAGGTTTTGGCTGTTTACCAGACCGATCGGTGTATGAAATCTGTGAGAGCTAGAGCGCAGATGGCTCCTTATGCTTTCGAATCACTCTTGCGGTACTTTTATGTCATACAACGATCGGTCTGCACAGTGCTGCTTCAAGTTGAACGAATGAACGAACACAATCTAATCTGTACGTGTATTTGCATCACTTTGACTGTTCTCTGTAGATCCCACCTTCTAACACGCCACGATTGGTTGATTATGTACAATGCCTGCACGTTATTGTTCAAGCTATTTTTCGATGATTACCATCATCAAGTATGAAAACAAGAAAACAAAGCCAAATATAGAAATCCTGACCAGGACGTGTCCTGCAAAAATTACACGTATGGCCACCCTACTTGTGACAGATGCAGGATTCTTCAATCATTTAGTCTGCTTAAGTCTTCCCCATTAGCTCATGTTCATCTGCCACAACTTTTGAGTGTCACGCTGTAGCGAATCAGCTCATGGGGAAATATGAATAATTAATCATAACTAGTTATAATTAATGACTCTGGGCGGGTCCTGGTGTGGGGCCTTTAAGGTCGGAGAAGATTCCCGCCTCTCAAGATGGGCTTGTCCAATGAGAAAGGCCGGAATCCCAAGTGGGAGTTTTGAGATACTGGGGAGTTTTATGACTCTTTGTGTGGAAGCATGGTCATTTGCATATGGAACTTGAATCGAACTTAATAAAGATTCTCAGGACACTAATATATTGCCTATGTACGAACATATAATATACACTCTCGTTTTGATCATCAGAAGACTAATTCATAGATACTAAACATGGTATGGTTACATATATGTAAGATGACAGGAATGAGTGTTCCCATCACAAGCCTGCATAAAACAGTATAAAATCTCAAAGACAACATACACGATGACCTGAAGGATATGTGTGTTCATTCAAAGAAAGGTTTTCCTATGGATTAACATAGAAAGAGTCAATTTTTACTGTGTCTCTTCCTATGGAACATGCAGTGAGAGGGGGAGGCCTCTCCACATGCCATTAGGTCGTAAATGGATCTGGTCTAGCAGAGGTGTCGTGGTTTCCATGGGGACCAGGGGGGCCTGGTGTCCTTGCAGACATCCTGGCATCCAGTTTATTGGGTGAGGGGACTGTGACGATTTGTTAATATAATGAATAACTGATTTGTTAAATCAAATGAAAAATTGTGTGTTTGATTGGTCCAGACGCTACAATGGCCACCTCAACATCCAATTAACAACCGATGCAGTCCTGTCCTACATTTTTTTTTCCGGTAATCTGTTACACTCAGATGTATGTCAAAATATGGAAGAAGAGATCTGTTGCTACTTCATCTTGTTAGATAGCATTACTGTTTGTTGCAGTCGGATCCTTTCATAATATTTATGAACTCTGAAATTAATTCATGAAGACCTTTCTTGACAGGTGATTCCACAATTGAGTGAACCAATGAAAGTGGCTGCAGGACTGGGTTTGTGCTTAACTGGTTTAGGAAAAACAATGATGCAAACCACCCAGAAAACTCTAGCAGCTACATAGAAACAGAAATATCGACAGTAACAACCTCATATCAATTCCCTGACAATCCCAGAACTCCCTAGCATTGCGCTCATGAATCAACCACCTAGCAAAACCTACAACTCCCCAACAACATCATAGCAAAGTTCTAACAACCACTCAGAGCACATTATCAGCCATATAACAACCCAGAACATCTTAGCATGGTGTTGGATTTTGAATTGAGCCGATCATCAACTATCGACCAACCACCCATAATAATGACATAACAATGACATAGCAATGTAGCAAAACATAACATAACGAAACAGAAACAGTCAATATTGAAAATTTACTATATGACTTTAATGAAAACATTTCTAAAGAGATTCACACCAGAACTGTTGTGTCTCCGATCAACACGGTGGTGTTTCATTCCTAAATAATTCAGTGTTTTTTTTTATTGGGTAAGACAACAATTTAATGACCCTTTCATTATGTCCCTTGATTTGTTCCTGAATGAATCAGCTGTTTTGAATGAACCATTGACTGAATGAATTAATGACTCACTCATTAAGACAGTGACTCTCTGACACCTACTGGTGGTTTTAGGTTCATATTTAAAAGTTCAATTACATTTTTTCCAACATTTCATTTTTGCATATTCAATATATTTTATATTTAAAACATTAATCTCATAACATTATTCATGTAATTGTAAATGCAATGTTAATGCATTCATGGCATCTCTGAGCTGCATTAAGCAGTCTGTGTAAATACATCTAAATGCCACTTCAGATGCAGCTTCAGGGTTTTGTTGATGCTGATTTTGTTTGATTGATAACAGCCCTGAAGTGTCTTATTATTCTAATTGTATTTATTGAATACATTTAAGAATTAAAATGAAAGAGTGTGTATACATCTAATTTTTTTTAGAAAAGTTGCCCTTACAAAGGTAAAAAAATATATATATAAGTTTAAGGGGGCAAATATCGTGGAAGGATGGAAGGTATATAGGTAGTTAGGTAACTAGCTAGGTCGGTTGGTCGCTCTGTCCTTTTTGGTTTTATTGAAATAGCCACCCTAAAGTACATAGCAAAACCCTGACACACCCAGAATAGGCTTTTTGAGCTCAGCAACTCACCACCTCACCACTTTCAACACATTAACAACTGCATAGCAACACATGAACAATCAACCACAAGATGCTAGCATTCTGGCAATGCTTTCTTGCATGCTGAATGTAAAACAGACTTTATGAAGGTACGTGACTGACTCCCTGTTTGTTGCTGGCGTGTGGTTTGAGTTTGAGCTCCGTCAAGTTAATTCTTTGTCGTCTAATTTTTATCTTAAAATCAATTTTATACACCATCCTTTTTCAGTTTTATAACGTGTGAATATATCCCCTATCGTATTCTACAACAAAAACAATCAGAGCGCTTTGTTAGCACTAGTTCTATTTTTGACTTCCGAGTCCGCTATTAGCATATAGCCCGCTAGCATCGCCAGCGTGGTTGCCGCTAATCTCGCTTACACTAATACTCTATTCACACACATTACCATTGTTTTATGCTTTGTCACAATCTGTATTGTTAAAAGCGCTATATAAATAAAGGTGACTTGACTTGACTTGACTCCATTCCTGTATTTTAATTTTTGTTAATACAATTTAGGGTGGCATTTGCTACTATACGTCACACCCTTGGAATGTACTATACGGGTATAAAAAGCACACAAATGTTTGCCAACTCATCAGTAATCAGGGGGTGATAGATTTTTTATTTTTTTGGTATCACTTTATTTTGATGGTCCCTTTAACACATTCTGTTGACTATAAGTAACATTGCACCTATATGTCTACTAACTCTCATTAGAGTGGAGTATTAGTAGACTGGTAGGGTTAGAGTTAGATTAAGTTGACATGTACTTGCAAAGTTACTTATAGTCAGTAGAATGTCTGTTGGTGGACCATTACAATAAAGAGTTAGCAAATGTAAGCAGACAGTCTACTAATAGAGATATGTAGGTGCAACATTACTTATTGTCAACAGAATGTTCAGAAGGGACCATCAAAATAAAGTGTTACCTATTATTATTATTGCTATTATTGTTATTATTATTATTATTATTATTTCCCCCCAAAATGTCTGTTTCTATTGTTTTTCTTTATACAGATCACTTGTGTATACATTTTCTATTTGGACTCTGTTGTAAGATATCAACATTAAAGAGAAAATTAGTCTATGTACATAAATCCACAACACAATAGACCTGTAAAAAAAACCTTACTTAGATGACATCTAGAATTGGTGATCTGTTTATATATGATCAGTATCAAGACTCAGTATATTTGCTTCATGTGCCATATGGTGTCTAGTGTTTGTAACCCCCGTATGCTCATAGCACAATCCACCATCATGAAATGTCTCTAAATCAACATAATGAAGGTCTTTAAAATGTATGCAAACGTCTCACCATTACTTAGAATCTGACAAGAGAAGAGTTGATTTTATAAAGACTAATCAAGAGCCCTGGTTTATCATATCGCTCTACTGCAGATAGCCCATGGTTGTGTAAAAAGGTATAATTACTGCCTTACAAATAAAGCCTGATAGTGTTTCCTCTCCTGTGAATGCAACCCTAAATACACACTTTGAAGTTATAATGATGGTTCCCATGAGTGAGGAAATTCTTTCCGGCTATTGGAATTATCGTTAGAACCTCCATGGATCATTGTTCTTTAGTGAAAGAGAGGAATCCAATGACAGCCCTCCATTACATCTCCAAGAGTTATGCTTTACTCAGTAATCATCAGCGCTCTTGACCCGGGGTTATTTTTGTATAAAACCTTAATGCTAAACTAAGAAAAGGGAACTTTTTTCATTACCCAACCAATAAATGGCTCATTAAAAAGTAATAATCAAAATAACATTGTCTGTTTTCCCTCTGCACATGAAAACATTGGTGTGTATGAAATTAGTCTTCTGAGTCTCAGTGTGGCTCCTGATGTAAAAAAAAAAAAAGATCTTGTTTGTTTGAAGATCTTGTTGGATTTTTTTTTTTTTTTTTAAAAGTCGTCAAAATAGTGCTCAATTCATAAACACAAAACGAGCTGAACTGAACAAAGAATTCCCTTTCAAAAAGATTTACAGAATGAAAAATGATGCTGAAGACATAAGAAAACTTTTCAATTGATTAAAACATATTCCCAAGAACATATGTTTTGTTTGAAACATTTTGATTAGAGAGAGGATACAAAGAAACATGTATTTTTTAATAAGTTGATAATTACGCAGCGCCTGAAAATAGTCCCCAGCTAGGTAACTTCCAATAAGCCTATTTTCAGGCGCTGTGTAATATCGTCTCAGGTTACTTATGTAACCATGGTTCCCTGGGTAGGGAACGAGACACTGCGTCCTCTAGGTTTCGCTATGGGGAACGCCTCGTCGTGACCCGTGTCTGAAGCATATATTGAAAAACACCATCTCGTTGGCCAGCGACAGCCATGACGTCACTACCGGTGCGACTATAGTATAAATAGATGCCGGGAGCACACATCATTCACTTCTTCGTCTGAAGCTTGCGTCCGCAGCATGGCAAGAAACCTAGAGGACGCAGTGTCTCGTTCCCAGCAATAAATCTGTAGCTGAGGGAGCAAACATCTAGCTCTCAATCGAGAGGGAGCTCAACCTACAGCATGTTCCAATGGTGGAACAGCTAGCAGTTATTTAGCTGAGGGAACAACACACCCAGTTCTCAATTCGAGAAGGGGGCTGGACCTGCAGCATGTTCCAAAGCTGGAATAGCTAGCAATAATTTATTTAGCTGTGGGAGCAACACACCTAGTTCTCAGTCGAGAAGGGGGCTCGACCTACAGCATGTTCCAATGCTGGAACGGCTAGCAGTAATTTACCTTGGCTGAGGGAGCACAAACCCAGCTCTCAACGAGAGGGGGCTCGACCTGAGACACACTAGTTGAGTGGAGCCCAAGGTACTAACCAACTCAGAGAAAGGGAACGAGATCAAAAATGCATAACCTTTACCATACAGGATTTTAGAAAAGTGTGCAAAGCTTAACGTGTGCACTTACCATAGTATTTGGATTTTAGAGTTTTCCAAGCATCTGTTTACAGATACCCGGAAGTACTGGGCCAAACGGGAGAGGCAAGCTCAAATACAACCCTCAAAGGTGAGGGGAGCACTGCCCTAGCGACCCCTAGAGGACGCAGTTCGAAGTTCCCATGAAAGGGAACATTGTGCCTGCTGCACCCATGGTACGGCAGCAAAGTTCCTAGCCATATCGGCCTAGAAAATCGCAACTTTTCATTTTCCATCGGTCTTAGTACATGTAACTACAGACGAGTCAAGTTTTAAATAGGAAAAATATAGAAACTCTTTGGTCATTTTTGAGCGAGATGCTAACGGTCTAATCAGATTCAATGATCTATGCTAAGCTCAGGGCTGGGAAGGTTACTTTTAAAATGTATTTCACTACAGATTACAAAATACAACTTTTAAAAAGTAATCAGTAATGTATTTCGTTAGATTGCTCAGGTTTAGTAACTTAATCTAAATACTTTAGAATACTTTTAAATACTTAAGCTGTACACAAAGGAACATATTAATGTCTTGTTTTTATGTTTTCTCTAAAGCTGTACACAAAGGAACATATTAATGTCTTGTTTTTATGTTTTCTCTAAATAAAAGTGACATCTACCAGTCATACGATTTTTTAACAACATCAGTGTTCCACAGCATTTCTATGAACAACAAAAAATGTTGTGTCATTTAAATCTACCGATCAATATAAATTCAATTTGAATACAAGGAATGGGATTCTGTGATGTTTCATGCTGCATTCAAAAGCTTCAAAACGAATCCAAACACACCAAACATATCATAAAAGTAGCCAAAACAACTGGCAGTTCTCAGTTATACAATAGATTTGTTTAATGAATTAACCAAACTTTAAGTGATTACTTCACTGATAATCCTCTCTATGGAGAAGTGATCGGCACATAAGAATTGCAGAGTCAAAACTGACAGGGCTCATTTCCCAAAGCAACTACGGTCGCAAGTAACTTAATGTCGTTATAGTTCAGTGTAATTTACCAAACACAGTTCGCTAACTATGCTTTTGGGAAACACACCCCACCTCTATCCAGTTTAATGAGAACCATTCACACTGGTTTCGTTAAACAAAATAAATGATTCATTTCAAATATTGAATCAAAATAATCATCTGTTCACGAATCGGATCATGAACTTGCATTATTGCGCCAAAGATAATCTATTCTTGAACATTTCGAATGAATAAAGACTTCAAGTTCATCTGTAAAGCACACAAAGCTATCGTTTGACTTTATAAACTTTTATTTCAAGCATGATTCGTATGGATCTGTTAACTGAATGCAAAGTGTGAATTCGTTGTCATTTTTCAATTACATTCTTAGAAATATTCAACTTAATGATAACAATTCAACACTCAAAATATGAGAAAATAGAAAAACGAGTTACTGGATAAATATTTTCAAAGATCAAGAACAACTTCCCTCAAGATGCTTTTTCAGATTAGACGTTGAATCCTTCGATGCTGATAGAAATTTTGTTACATCCTTTTTCAGATTTATAAGTAAAATAGTCTTTG
>NW_015506297.1:86513-125996 GCF_001515645.1 Sinocyclocheilus grahami
AGTTATACAATAGATTTGTTTAATGAATGGTCCAAACTTTAAGTGATTATTTCACTGATAATCCTCTCTATGGAGAAGTGATCGGCACATAAGAATTGCAGAGTCAAAACTGACAGGGCTCATTTCCCAAAGCAACTACGGTCGCAAGTAACTTAATGTCGTTATAGTTCAGTGTAATTTACCAAACACAGTTCGCTAACTATGCTTTTGGGAAACACACCCCACCTCTATCCAGTTTAATGAGAACCATTCACACTGGTTTCGTTAAACAAAATAAATGATTCATTTCAAATATTGAATCAAAATAATCATCTGTTCACGAATCGGATCATGAACTTGCATTATTGCGCCAAAGATAATCTATTCTTGAACATTTCGAATGAATAAAGACTTCAAGTTCATCTGTAAAGCACACAAAGCTATCGTTTGACTTTATAAACTTTTATTTCAAGCATGATTCGTATGGATCTGTTAACTGAATGCAAAGTGTGAATTCGTTGTCATTTTTCAATTACATTCTTAGAAATATTCAACTTAATGATAACAATTCAACACTCAAAATATGAGAAAATAGAAAAACGAGTTACTGGATAAATATTTTCAAAGATCAAGAACAACTTCCCTCAAGATGCTTTTTCAGATTAGACGTTGAATCCTTCGATGCTGATAGAAATTTTGTTACATCCTTTTTCAGATTTATAAGTAAAATAGTCTTTGCATTTCCAAGAGAGAAATGCATTACGTGAATGGCTTTCTGTTGTGTCATCCATTTTTGTGTTGTGATGATGAGCGTAGGCACTCTCACTACGATGTTGCTAAATGAACAGGCTTTTTTCCCCCAATTTTTTTCAACAGTAAATCAGTTGCCTTATTGGTTAAAATCCCCAAACCGTTTACTTAAATATTAAATTAAGAAATTACATTAAAATTCAAAGTAATCACTTTGGTAATCTAAAATACTTTTCGGATGTAACTGTAATTTGATTACCACCTATTTAAAGTGTAATTATAACGAAATACATTTACTCATATTTTGTATTTACGTAATGCAGTTACACGTATTTCGTTACTCCCAGCCCTGGCTAAGCTACAGCTAAAAGTGCTACCGCCAGACCCGGAGATCGGCTGAATGGATTCGAAAACGGTAAAACTCAACTGTTTAACTCTAGGGGAGTTGGAAAATGAGCCTATTTTCAAAAATAGTGGAGTGTTCCTTTAAGGCAGCTGAAAATGTATTTCATGTGTATTGATTTGGCGATATTTCAGATGATCCTATTTAACCTCTCAGTAGCATGGGAATGAGCAATCTACCAGCTAAAACACGCTCACTAATAATGAACTACCTATTGTGCAGAAGTAAACTAAAGTGATTGTTTCGAAACAATAAACATGAATCTTGAATCTCAATAACACTTGTGGCTTATACCTCTTGGTTCTACACCATTAAAAGCAATAGCTGATCTTCTACAAATCACAATTTTGGCTTGATTTACCCATTCAATTTCTAATATAACAGTTTTAGCTGCTTTTATCCCTGGCCACTTTATTCCATGGCCAATGCAGATGTTAATTGCTTCTGCTGCAATAACAAGAACAGTACCTACTGACATGAAAATTGATATAACCAAATCAATGAGGCACTCGCCAGTCTGCCAAAGTCTGATCCGAGACTAGATTAATGCATTTAGAGTCAGCTTCAATCCTGCGGGAATAAAGTTATACTGACTCCACAGGCAGCCTGCATTGCATTACAGCTCTTTTTCTGTTGCTAAGACACTAAAACCTACAAAACTACAAACGTGTTTTAAGCCAAAATCAAACATTCTATACAAAATAGAATAAACTTTGCCTTCTACAAAGTCAGAGATGAATTTGCACCATTATATTTTAGAGCTGATTGGATGCACACCCTTTGATATCAACAACAAAATATATGGTGAGGGTTTTCACTTCCATGTTAATTTTGATGAGAAAAAAATGATGAGATAATTTCAGAAATATCCTTATTATGGTTCAGAAGATGAATGAAAGTCTTGTGGGTTTTAAAGGACACGAGGCTGAGTATTTGATCCCCTCCCTCCCCCAGCACCTCATTTTTGCGTTGCGACCAGTTGAGAACCACTGATCTATATAATGACAAACTGTATATATTCTCATGGCACAATTAGCCTCAATATTTCCCTTGCTGGGTTTGGCCTGCAGTGATCTTTGTGGGTTTGTGGAATGTTTCAGCTCCGGGAGTGTTTGGAAATTCATGAAAAAATTAAATAAAATGTATGATGGCAAAATGTAAACTTTAATTGCATTGTCAGTTTGCTTAGCACATTTTATTGAGAGTGTTAAACAGGAGAGAGAAATGAATAGAAATGTTTCTAGTATAGTCAAGACAAGAGTGGACACTTCACTTTGGTTCTGATGGTATAGAGGAGGAAGAATTAGAAGAGAAGTCATAGTGAGGTTACATAGAGGTTAAACAATAGTTGCCCATGCGTGATGGTGGAGTAGTTTTCCACTCATCTCCCTCTCAATTCTAATTCAGATAGTATTCTCTCCTTAAATGTAATTTTTCAAACATCTTGGCACCTCTTGACCTATTGTACAGCATGGCATGGAATAAAAAGCCATTATAGTTATTGCATTTCAACATTTATAATCCATGCAGAGCTTTAGGCCTCTGTCCTCCGGTTTACCAAAAGAAGACACGTGATGTTAGAAGGATGTATGCAAAGCTAAAGCAAGGGCCTTTTTAATATATTCTTCCATGCCCTTGGATTTGAGGTCAGATGAAGGATACGCCTTAGTCACGTTCTACTGAATAATTTGTGGGACATTTCCAAGCTCTGTCAAGATGTCAGTGATCAGCATGGTTGAAATTCATTTGACTTGCAGGGAATTTGTATTATTAGTAGTATGATAGAAAGAATTGAGTGGATAGAAGTACGATAGAAAGTAATACGACAGAAAGTAGTAATAGCATTGAGAGTTGACCGTTAAACAACACATATCCACACCTCTGTTTCCTCATTGGCTTTCATCAGTTGCTTAAGATTACTGTAGATAATGTGACTTGATTGTGTTAGCGAGATAATATAGATTTAATAACTCGTCTAGATCTAATACAGCAGATGCAAAATCAGTATTAGGTCTATGCTCTGTGTTGCAATAGCCATAAATTCATCAAAATTTCCAAAATATCAGTCTTTTAAGATTTCTTGGCAGGTTATTTTGAACCAATGAGCCAATAAAAAAGATTTCTCTTAAAAAAGATGTTCTTTTAAGTTAAACTTTTAGAAATGGTAAGGCATGTTTGAAAGTGTTTGTTTATTTATGCAAATTTTACTAAAACATTTTATTCATTTAAAATCCTTTAAATTCCTAATAGAAATATTTTTATATTGGTCACTTGGTTAAATTGTATGTTTAATGTTTTTCATTTTCCCATTTGCTCTCTCTATTTTTAATTGTAAACTTATTTGTAAATTACAGTTTGTTCATTGCCTGGCATAAAGTGGATGGCCATCAATAAACTGAAATTTTATGAGAAATCCCAAGTTACACAATGTAAAATGAAGATGTTGTAATACATTTATCGAATTACTGTAACAATAATTCTCCACTTAATATCAAATATACACCTAAAAATACATGGATGGAAAGTAGAAGGTCCAAGATGACTTATTTCAGCTGTTAGAAAAAGCTTTGCCTGTGATGAAAAAAATGAAAGAAAAATTATTTCTTCTCTGTCTTTTTAAATCTTCCTCATCTCACACACAAGCGTAGACATCTTTTCAAGCATTCTGTTTGGGCAACCACAAAATAGCAAAGGACACAGATGATACAGAAATATCTTGATGCAATACTGCTCCATTTTGAACTGTGGGAAACCGTCTCAGTGTCAGTTCTCATAGCTGATTACAGTTTCATTACAGTTGACTTACGCTGTGACATGTAGTGCTATGGGTTCAGATGTTTGTCAGGTATGTTCAGAAAAAGTCTTCATAGCCTTGCCCTTCCTTTCTGACCACCATAAATAGTTGACATCAGGGGTCACCCATTCTCTTTCTTGTTTCGCTACATCTGCCCTCGGTAAAATACTTTAAACCTTCACAGATACAATGACAACAAGTAAAAAAAAACAATTAAAAAAAATGTTTTAGCAGTTAGAAAGAACAGCATTTATTCAAAGTCTATAATCTAGAAATCTTTTGTAACAATTTAAATCTTTACTATCGCGTTTTTAATCAGTTTACCATATCCTTGCTGAAAAAAAAGTGTTAAAAAAGTACTGACACCAAACTTTTGAACAGTAGTGTATATTGTTAGAAAAAATAGCTATTTTGCTATTTAAACTTTTTATTCATCAAAGAATCCTGAAAAAATGGCAAATAAATCAGCATAATAGAATGAATTCTGAAGGATCATGACTGGACTAATGATCCTTAAAGGGGTCATATGATGCGATTTCATGTTTTCCTTTCTCTTTGGAGTGTTACAAGCTGATTGTGCATAGATAAAATCCCCAGCTTTGCATCACAGGAATGAATTCTATATTAAAGGGGTTATATGTTGCGATTTCAATTTTTCCTTTCTCTTTGGAGTAAAAAGACAGTATAAGTCATTATAATCCATAATTATGTCCCCACTGGATGCAACGAATGCCTCATTTATAATGGGTTGTCATGTTTTTGAATCATCGCTCCGGCCTGACAGGGCATCATCACAGTATGGTGAGGGGCGTAACATTTCCGTCACACGCTTGAGGTATTCGGCCAATCACAACGCACTGGATAGCTGGCCAATCACAGCACACCTTGCTTTTCAGACCGATGAGCTTTGTAAAAATCGATGCGTTTCAGAAAGGCGGGGCATAGAGGAGAAACAATAATGTACAGTATGTGGAAAATAATGTGTTTTTTTAACCTTAAACGACATAAACACATTTCATTACACCAAATACACAAAATAATGTTCTTTTTAGCAACATCATATGACCCCTTTAAAGTATATTAAAAGAGAAAGCTGTTATTGTACATTGTTAAAATAGTTCACAATATTAATGTTTTTACTGCATCTTTGATCAAATAAATGCACCCTTGATGACCATAAGAGACTTACTGATCCCAAACATTTGAGCGGTAGTGTATAGTTATAGACATAGTAGTTATACCACACACACACACACACACACACACACACACACACACACACACACACACACACGTATGTGAAGTATTACCAAAAGCAGACGATGCACAGACCTCTCTAGCAGCAACGGAAGCACACAATGAAGTGCCTCTCTCTTTCGAGACTTTGCAGACTTGCGCATGCAAATAAAATATGGCAATAACTGTCCGCAGCCATGATAATTGCAGTCAATTTGTCAATGAACAGATCTGAGGGTGAATGGAGGCAGCATTATCAGCAGAGGAGCAGCTTCTTATTGTAACAGTGAGTCGTGGAGTTTAGGGAGACTAATGGAGGAGTGCTGAGACAACAGAAGGATTACTGAGCACTGCTCCGCCAGCACCAAGGACATTTGCCAGTAACAACTTTATCAGCCTTCTGCATGTGCCCAGGGTGCTGGCACTCTGCTCTTAGCAAATATCGCAAAATAAGAAGGTCGGCTTTCTTGCTCTGAAGTTGCAGCATCCATTTGTTTAGAATAAATAGGTGTTTATGAATGCAGACCACTGAGGCAGCAGAGCAATCTTTTGATTGTTTATTGATGACAGGTCAGTTTCTCCTGGATTTTAATAATAATAATAAATGTACAGTAAACATGTATGTACATATGCACATTGTAAAAAGTAGTCACTTGCAATTGTTAAGTTAAACAGCTATTTCTACCTGATCTTTCTGAAGTTTTGTTGGTGTAAGCTAATATATTTAGGTTTATTCAGTAATGTTAAATAATATTTTTTATTTGAATAAAATCAGTTAATTTAGATGTGACCACAAAAAGCATTTTTTAGGTTACCATATGTGTCATTGTATGTTTTATCTCGTCCCTTTAGATATAAAACACAATATATATTAAATTCAGACAATATATTTCTTTCAGCCATGTTTTTTACAGCATATATTTACATTTTAAAATGTATTTATTTATTTTACATTTGTATTTGTAAATTATTATTTTTTTTCTTTTGTGGGCAGTAATAAAATACTTTTACCATGAGACAGAGCAGACGGATCATGAAATGTAGTTTGCTAATGGTAGGGCAGTGAAGTTTCTACTTTTTAACTGCTGTGAAAAACCAGGTCATGCCTTGGTTGAACAAACATTAGCACTAGACAAATCTTTAATCTAGAAGCAATATCGACAGTGGAACTGTGGTTGCTTAAATGTCCTTTCAATTACTCCTGTTCAGCTAATGTTTGATGCTGGTGGCTTGCATTATTTCAAGACTGTCGGCTTAATTTTCCTGTTCAGTGAGTATGCTTGATCAAGGTTCAGAGAGGAGGGGAGGGAATGAGAGAGATATTGTTTTTGGGGCAGGCTAAGCTAGCTAAAAATGTCAGTTTATATCTTTTGTTGCCTTCTTTTCATCCCATTAGCACTAATGAGCCTGTTGGTCTCAGAGCAATGTGCCATTCGTGGCTTTTAAGGAACTGTTACCGCTGTATATTGTGACAAAGTCTTAGATTTTCCTGAGTGCTTTTAATTGAAGGCAGAATCTGCTCCCAGTTGTTCTCATAGATCTCTGCGCAGCACCATTTTTAATTTATTTATGCAGTAAATGGTTGACTAGTTTTATAACCTTATTTCTCTCCTTAATGAATCTCACTATCTATAAGCTGAAGAGTGGAGAATCCACTGGTGTGGACCAGCCAACAGTTTAAGTAAACCATCCTTTTATTTTCTTCAAGCTGATATTTAAAGACAACATGATATACAAATAGAACCTATTTACTTGTTTGGTAACACTTTAGATTAGGGAACACTATTCACTATACTTGCTTATTAGCATGCATATTACTAGCATATTGACTGTTTATTAGTACTCATACAGCAATGCATTAATGCATGACCATATTCTACATCCCTTAACCCTACTCAATACCTAAACATAACTACTACAACAACTACCTTACTTATTGTCAATAAGCAGTAATTAGGAGTTTATTGAGGGCAAATGTGTTACAGTTGGAATCAGCTTCCAGAAGAGATCATATTTGCTAAAACATTAGACACATTCAAATCTAGACTCAAAACTCATCTGTTTAGCTGTGCATTTATTGAATGAGCACTGTGCGATGTCCGAAGTGATTGCACTGTATTTTATGTATGTACAGTATAATAATTTTCTATTTTGAACTGTCTTAAATTCATTTTAAATCATTTTTTAAATAATCTTCAAAGTTTTGAAATTCTTGTTTAACTTTTGTGATTATTATTATTTTTTTTTATGATTATTTTACTTTCTTTTATGTAAAGCACTTTGAATTACCATTGTGTACGACATGTGCTGTATAAATAAACTTGCCTTGCCTTACCACTTTCTTAATACAAATTATAATTGTGAACAATTCATCAGCGATCCTTATTCGAAAGATCCCCCCCCCCCATAATCTTTCAACATAAATGAATGTATCTATCTGTATCTATCAGATAGCTATTTAGACATTACTTTAGACCACTGTTTCAGCTTTTCATCTTTCCAGCAGACAATGCAGTAATTTAATGCCAGCATAGTACACCCCCCAAAAAAATAAAAAAATAATAAATCATGCACAAGCCATCCATGAGTGTATTTCTTAATAAGAACCGATTTGGAGAAATGTAGCATTGCATCAGTGTCTCAGCAATGGATACGCTCTGCAGTGAATGGGTGCCGTCAGAATGAGAGTCCAGACAGCTGATAAAAACATCACAATAATCCACAAGTAATCCACACCACTCCAGTCCACCAGTTAACATTTTGAAAAGCCATGTGTGTTTGTAAGAAAAAAATCCATATACATCTTCTGTGGAAGTCTCAGGACTGAGAAAATGATAAAATGTTAGGATGTCCTACCTGTCTGCCAAACTATGTATTTTTAAAACATACTTTTATCTTCACAGGTAATGCAATCCCGTATTTCTGTCTTATTTTTTTTATCTTTACAATAATCTCAACATCACATCGTGCAAAAAGATTAATTGCAATGGACGTATCGTGCAGGCTTTCAGACTTGACAAATCTGTGGCCGATTGCTCACATTTGACGCAGAAGTCACAGCTTCACACTGGTACCAGTTAAACTGTAACACTGGTGTAGAAAAGTACATTCAGATTCTGTTACAGAAGTACAAGCCACACAGAGACAATGGGGTAAAATAAGGGTGAATATTATCAGTGTTTTTACAAGATTTTGATGGAATGTTTGGGTTTCAATCAATACGACAAACTTGCAGAGTTTCTTCTTGACAGGTAAGCTAAACTTCAAGTTAAAAGTATTCATAATATGTTGTAGCTTTTATGGAGACTCGCCTACTTTTATCTGTAAAGACATGCCTTCAGTTTTCTAGATCCGTTAGAGCTGTGTTTGTGATGCTTGAGTTGGGGAAGGCATGACCTGCATAAGCGCCATTGGTAACACTTTACAATAAGGTTCCATTAGTTAATATTAATTAACTAACATGAACGGACCATGAACAGTACATTTATTACAGTATTTATTCATATTTATTAATGTTAGTTAATGAAAATACAGTCGTTCATTGTTAGTTCATGTTGCTTCACAGTGCAATGTTAACTTACACAACTTTTGATTTTAATAAGGCATTAGTAAATGTTAAAATTAACATTAACTAAGGTTAATAAATGCTGTAGATGTATTGTTCATGCTTAGTTAAAGTAGTTAACTAATGTTAACTAATGAACCTTAGTGTAAAGTGTTACCGTGCCATTTGCAAAGGTTGTTTGACAACATGCCGCTAGATGACACTAGTAGGACAGAAATTACATACTACTCCAGCTTTAAAATTAATATTTAGCGATAACAAAAAAAAATCATAAAAAATATTTTAACAAATTATACCAAAACAAAATAAAGGTTTTATTTTGATGTAAAGATTCCTTTACTAAATGCTAATTGCGTTAGTTCAGTTTCACTACAGGCTCGGCTGCATGGCACAACATGCTAGTATACATTAGACACATCAGAGAAAAAGCAAGCCCATAAATGATGGCAGACTATTATGTGTAATTATACAGACAGCAAACATTAATCTAATGACGTCTCCCACTGATTCCCCACAGTAGCTTCACTAGTCAGTGCGAAACTGTGTGGTTTGAGGGAATACACGAATCAGTCTATCAAATGTCGCAGACACTGACCTAAACAGTCAGAAAAACATCCTAATTATTCCTATTCCCCCCGTAGCCCCTCATCATGCTAATTGTGATGATGCGCCCTCTGGAAATCTGCCTTTAGCGTCAACACACTGACATCACTGGCCTACAGCTGTTTTTACGGGCTCAGGAAAAGAGTGCTTCTTGAAAATTAGCAGTTTAATTGATTCATTTAATTGAACTAATGATTAATTTGTTCGCTCAAATTAAGCTTCATGCATGATTAATTTAAGTGTTTGTTTTTGGTTCCAAGTGATTTTTAAATATTAAAAACTCCAATTTACTTTTGGAGTCTGACATATTTCTGAGTGGAAAAAGGTTCTGGAAGGAAAAAAAGAAAAAGCTCAGTAGTGACCTCCCTCTCTCATGATGCATTGCAAATACATCAAAAAGTAAGCCTTCCTATACTTTCAGATTACTTGTGTGTTCATACAGGAATGATAATAATGTTGTCACACTTTATTTTAAGGACTAATTCTCACTAATATATAGCTATTAACTATGACATTTGAAACTCTTAAAATGCTGCTTAACTCTAAAATATGATCATGAAGAGTAAGGCATTAATATGCGCTTTAT
Organism: Sinocyclocheilus grahami; assembly: GCF_001515645.1. Classification (NCBI taxonomy): domain Eukaryota; kingdom Metazoa; phylum Chordata; class Actinopteri; order Cypriniformes; family Cyprinidae; genus Sinocyclocheilus; species Sinocyclocheilus grahami. The sequence continues at coordinate 96,430 of NW_015506297.1, forward strand.
AAGTCCTAATAAACAGCCAATATGCCAGTAATATTCATGGTAATAAGCAACTAGTTAATATTGAGAATTGGTCCTTAAAATAAAGCTTTACCAATAATACAAACAATAATACACACACACACACACACACACACATATATATATATATATATACACACACACACACAAAACAACACTGATGAAAAATGTAAAACTATACTGTTAAATAAATACGAGTTGTGTTGTTTTTGTCCTCTGTTCTCATAATCCACGTTGCCAAATGGTTGAGTTACTAAATGGTTGTTCAAACCACAGTTCAGCGCAATGAAACACATAGTGAAGAATGAATCACCTGTGTTTATGTGATATTTAATGTGCAATGCAGTTACAATATGCGGCGAGGCATGTGTGTGTGTGGGCTGTATTTGTTGGCACAACTTGTTTCTAAACATTTGAACAGCAGCCTTTAAATGTTCAGAACATGAAGAAAATGCACAGAACTGGTGAAAGAATTAAATTCAGTGGCCAGTGTGCCAAAAGCAAAATAACTATGATAAATAGTTTGAATCCATCATTCCACGACAGGCTTTGATGTTTCCATAGTCATGGCGAAAGCTACCAGGGAGATTCAATTAGATCACCATTTTCATCCATATTCCCCATGAAAAGCTCAGTGCCGGGCTGGAAAATTGCAGTTACATCTACCTGGAGCCGCCGTTATTTTATTATTTTCCAGGGCTGCTCTGATCATCTGTGCTAAGTGGGTGTCTTCCGTCGATCTGAGTGTCCTTTAATGACAAACCTGCCTAAGTGAGAGGCATTGTGGATAAACCAAACTCACGTCTTCACATTCCAGTCTCATTATAGCACATGACTTGTGCAGCATAGGAGAGCTCTCTGTGAGGGAGCTGAAAAGGATGTTGATGAACCACTTCATTTCTGCTGAATCTTTGCCAGATCTAATTATTCTGATAGCGGTTGTTAATCAGAAGGGGAAACATGCATGAGGAGGAGACGGGAAATCTTGGTTGCGTGGCTATTTCAGTGTGTGTGCTACCACTGGGAGTCAGTCTTCACAACATGCCACAGGACATTATTTCATGCATCGCTGCAGTCCCTTGAAACCAATTTAGAGCCATAATTCTGTTGCAGTGGCATACTTACATCAAAAGACTCTGTTCTCGCTCTCTTGATATTTTACTCACCATTTCCAGAGTCCTGCTCAAAGTCGTTATTCCACTTTCTGTGATGCCACAGAACTGATTGCCTCTTGCGCCACAATGCTGCTTGAACAAACATTTGAGAAACAAGTCTCATTATGTTGGTTTGTCAATAGATTGTCAAAAATATAATCAAATTAATGATATGCTGATATGATGTGATATGCATGACATGCTGATCAATTCATGGAATTAATCTCAGTTAATCACAATATTTGCCGGGATAAAGCCCCAGTTTCAGAGACATTATACTACTGTGGCAGAGGAGACAATTCAATGGATACAAGAAAGTTCTGTTAGAAGGTTTTTTTTGTTTGTTTTTTTTTGTATGCGAAGTGTGGTTCTAATTTATTTATTTTTTTAAAGCTAAGCCTGATTCAGACTGTAATTGTTTCTCATGTGGACGTAAGCTGTTTTCAACAAAAGTTTAGTCTGTGATTTTATTGCCGTCCGAATCCAGAATGTCAACGTTTTTCTCCCATCACCCCCATAAAAAATCCCCGGCTGAATTACCTTCTGTTTTTGGAAAAACACCAAGGTCGTGTGGTAAGTATTTACAAGAACAATATTTCATAACTGCTCCACCACAGCGAGTGGCAGCTGTTAAGACCAAAAAGAAGAGAGAGATGGAAAGCATGTAAACATTTGAAATGGGTCATTATTATGGCAGCGACAGGTACGCAATACAATTTTAAAATGTGTATTATATACATAAAAATATAAACCAAGCAGCTTTATGTTTACCTTATGTAAATAACAGGTTGCAGTAAGTTACTTCTGCTAATCTCCACATTTTTAATGACATCCATCAATTTAAGAGATAAAGTGCAAGACAGAAAACCATTTCAACTATAGCATGTTAGTGTCTGATTTTTAAACAGGAGATTTAATAATCAAATAATAAATAGGATATTATTAAATATCAATTTATTCTCATTATTCCAAGCATATGACATTTTATTGACAGCAGACAGCCATGTGACTGGCCACATGAGCAGCTTGTTCCCGGGTTCGTAGGACCACTGTGAACAAATCGCCAACCGGATCCATGAGGTTTATCACTGAGGTGCCATGGGAATTTATTTTTACAGACGTCCACATGAGAAACAATTACCGTCCGAATAGGGCTCTAGGCTTATTAGCAAAACGTGCCTGTTGGGATATTTTGCAACACTTTTACATTTAAATGTCCAGTGAGTGGAGCTAAAAGTGTGTTTAGTTAAATGCGAAACAGATGAATGTGAATATGGCTGTTTCATTATGTTGGTTGTTGTTCATATCATGGCAGTTCAGAAATGAAATGTCCGGTGAGTGGCACTAAAAGATTAGTGCTCCACTGCATTTGAAAATAACATACTATCCACGCTAAACAGTGTTAAGAAAAGCAAACAGATAAAACACATTTGCTGAGGCAACCATGCCTTTTTATAGTTATATATTATACATTTTATATTATACAAGTCTTTGAGCTCTTTTATCGTGACTCGTGTTTCATAGCACTTTGTCGAATGCGCCACATCCCAAGTGCAGTGCTGTACCAGGTGGGTCATTTCAGAAAAGCCAAACATATAGAACTAGTTATGTGATATAGTTTTTGGAGCTACAAAAATATAGGTAGACCCATGTTTTTTCCAATGAGCCTATGCAACTTTTCATGCCATAAACTTAACTTTCTGTACAATTTTAAATCTTCACTTCATAAAAATTCAAATGATAATTTAACTCATAGTTCGTTTGTTTTGATTTGCCATGGTACAATCCTGGATAAAAAACTGGCAAACTCCACATAAATTTATCATAACTGTAGTATATTCCAAGACTTTAGAAGCCATATGATAGAAAAGACTGTAGGTTTAGGGGATTTTTAGTAGGGATTAAGGGCTCAAAACTATAATTATAGAAATAAAAACAATAAAATTTTTTTAAAAAGATTCTAAAGCTGCACATATGTACCGTATTGACTCGAATATAAGACAATGTTTTTTTCTTGGAAATACATCTGAAAAAATGCGGTCGTCTTATATTCAGGGTCTAGACTTTGACATACGCATAAAACGAGTGTGCCATGAAATACGTAAAGATCGTGAGTAAAAATAAAAGAAAAAGAAAACCTTATATGGGCTTACATTTCTGCCACAATTCTACGCGCGAACAATCATATTTTGAGCACACAAAAATGCATTTTGCACGCGCGCGATCTGACTTTGTGGAGAAAATGTTCGTTTTGCAAAGAAAAACGTCTTTAGAGCGCACGGAAATCTATTTTGCATTTAAAATACGTTTATGGATGTGTGCAGACCTTCTCTTTTGCGCGTGCAACGTTTCACTAGCTTGCTCACCTGATGCTCTGTGGTCGCAAAATGCCAACAGCTTGCGTGCTCAACACAACCCAGCGTTACAATGTGCCATAATTCCAGCCAATCAGAGACAGAGGCTGAAGTGAAAAATGTCTTATATTCAGGTGTGCATAATTATTAAGCAGATTTTCTTTTACAGATAAAATGAGCCAAAAAAAGAGATTTAACTCAGACTGAAAGTAAAAATTATTAAATGCCCATGAGAAATATTAAAAACTAATACAATACTAGAAATTGCAAAATGAATGCATAACCATTGAACAGCAAAATGCTCAGTGGGTCAGCAGGGTCAGTCAAAAACATGTGGAGAAGAAAAAATGCATGTTAACTGCAAAAGAATTAGGAATTAAGGTGAAGAATTAGGTGTGAAATCACCAGGAACCATTTAGTCTCCAGCGCCACCATTTTCCAGAACTGCAATCTACCTGGAGTCTCCAGAAGTACAAGCTGTCAGGTTCTCAGAGACTTGGGTGAAGTATAGAATCCTAAAAAATTACCCCTACTTAATAAGAATCACATACTGAAGTGTAGTAAAATGCTTGAAAAGGCTACTATTAGATGGATAGCCTAAATGTCCTAAATCAGATGGGCTACCTGTTTTTTCTTTTTATGGTATATCAAAAAGTGTATATTTTTGTAATGTGATTGTTGGTACATTTGACCAGTTTTTACCATACTTTCAAAACAAAAATTAAAATAGGAAAAATATGCAATATGAAAATAATTGAAGACAAAATGTATTTTACTAAGAAAAAACAAGATTTGGATTTTAAAAAGCCTTTTTCCAAAAGGTACATCTGGAAAAATGGGGGTCGTCTTATAATCAGGGTTGTCTTATATTCGGGCCAATACGGTAGAGACAAGACAGAGTTCTGGCATGAAACTCTAGATGGCGCAGTCCGATAGGTCTAACTCAATCTGACCTAATGACATCATTATCACATGGCATAGCTGATTGGTTCTCTCCTGTATTGGTAGCCAATGAGCTCGCTGCTTAACATTCAAATATATGACTAGTGCTTGCCGTAGCAGTTGCAGCATGCTTCAGAACAGCAAAATCATCATCTAAGATAAGTGAATGCTCTTATAATCCATATCGCTGTGTGTATTGTGTGGTCTGCCTAATTGATTTAAAAAATGAGCAACCACAATCAAGTTTAAACTAAGTGTCTTGTTAGCAGTTTGCATTTTATGCAGGAGCGAATATTAAGCTTATTAGCGGCAGCATTTAGCATCTGTGTTTATACAGCTGGAGCAAAACGCAGTTTAGAGCATATGTAATTGCTCTGAGAACACGCCGATAGTAACAGACATGAAACAGGTTAAATTAAATAAGCATTCTTGTGTATGCATTTCAGCGGAGTTCGCCATATACATTGACGATTATCCCGGTGTTCACGTTCATTATTTCTAAGGTCGATGTTTCCATTGTGCTGAGTGTGTGGTTGATTTCAGCTGCACGCAGCGTCAGAAGCACGCGCTTATCGCAGTCATATTAATGACAGTGTTGCGGGAGACCCTGAAGATCACTATCTACGGCTGCTGTAACGGTTAGTTCCGAGTGAAATGCATTATGGGTAGTGTAGTTCGGAGAAATGTGCTCATGCGACGTGTGCTCGCAGTGCTGTGTAATTCAGAAAGAACATTTATATTCTGCTTTTATTTCAGTTCATTCAGGTCAGTCCACCCAGGGGTTTTTGTGCACTGTAACTTTGACAACTTATCTGCACGAGAGAGTAAAATGGCATGCATCGGCTAACTTTGTCCGTCTCATCATTGCATGAACATGAATTAACAAGCTGTTACGCTGCCGCTGGGACTGATGAAGTGGAGAAAGTAACAGCAGTTATCAAATGACTAAATTATGATATTTGCTCAGGTGGGTGCTGGGGTCTTATCTATCGGATTGCAAAGTATATCCATTTTGTTAATTAAACATTACACATAGTGTGCGTCTAATTAGAGTTAAGCCAGACGGTGTGGTAGCCCAGGCTCACATAGTCATAGACCATTATTGTTAAGCCAGTCGGCGTGGTAGCGAAGGCTCACATAGTCATAGGCCACTAGCGTTGAGCCGGTCGGCGTGGTAGCCCAGGCACACATAGATAGTAATACATGCGGTTCACATAGCTCTTCGGAGCAGCAGCAGTGCACATGTCTTGGCGATAGACCTGCTTTTTGGGGGGTGTTTTGTTCTTGTTTTTGCTTGTATTGTCCCTTTTATGTCTCCTGCTTTGTGGGGGGTTCTTTTATGCATGTTATATTTGCAGCAGCAATACTTCTTACATGCTCAGAGCAGCAGCAGCAGTGTAGCAGATCTATTCCGCCAAGACCAAATACATTAACATTGTCATGTACATTAGCATGCCAATCCCTCCGAGAGTTGTCATGACAGAAATATTCCCAAAAATTTACATTTTTATTAAAAATCACTGGACTATATATACAGTATATATATATCTTCACAAGACGTTTTGGTGTCTATCCAAACACCTTCATCAGTTGTTAAAACAGGAAGTAACTCTGGCAAATATATCCACAAAAGTCACATGATCAACAGACAGACAGAATGTGTGACACATGGTGTTACTGCTCATGATGGTGCCCCTCCTACTCTCCGAACGGAGCACCCTCATCTACACAGACATGACAGAAATACTTTTACATGTGTAGATGCTGTAAAAATGTCCATATTACACAAATATCTATGTGTTAATGATATATAGGAATAATTCTGAATTTTTCAACTAATTTGTGTTAACGCTGTTGTTTTAGTGCCAAATGAATACATTCAATTACATTATATTAAACACTAATTGGGCCAACTTATCCAAGTCAAATAATGTTGCTTTTTTCAAAATCTCTACCCTCGAGACCAACAATTCTGGTTTTAAGTCCTCCTTAATCTTTCAAATTACATTCACTAAACTCTATACAGTCTTTCTGTCTTGTGCACACTCACTTTCCTAAATTGAATACAGTTGCCATTATTACAACAAAAGAAAAAATCCAATGCCAATAAAAATGGCATATTGTTTGCCTCTTTAATACTGATTGGAGTCTTATTTGTTAGAAACACCTCACATACATCAGTCTAGAACATTTTAAGTTTATGCATATCAATGACCTTTGCTAATTATGTTAATTACACAGCAAACTGGCATCTGACAGGCTGCCTTCTCACCATGCTTTACTGCTCTACTGCTGAGGTAGGAGAAGAGAACATTGCATAAACCCACCTTGTCAGCCTAGCAGTGAAGTCAAAGTGATTGGGGCATTGCAGAGGAATAAACAATGACTCATAGGCGTCGTTCAGGAAACAGTTCACTTTACAGTTAAACTTCAGAGAGATACTCCTTGCTCCAGGAACATGAGCTGGGTCTCCATGTGTTGAATATTTACGTTAGTCTACATGATGATAATATATTCTACATAATGATAAAAATAAATATGCAGTAAGTCCACCATGTTAAGCACTTAAATCTAGACATATTGGCCTTGCATGCTGTTTTCTGCACTTCCATTTGAAAACTGTCCTGCAGCTATTTTCTCCCTGCTGCACTGCAGGTGCCCTCAAAGTGATGGAAAGCACCCAGCATCCATTCTCATGTTGACATTACAGTGAATTTGTGATTCTAACAGTAGTATGTAAATACCTAAGGAGGGTAAAATAGTGCAGCAGTCAAAGAGGGTTAATGCTGTCGTGTTGATTTGACTTGGCTATTTTTTGCTAAGATGGTATTCTGAGATGCAGTGATGCTCCAGGGCAGAACTGCCCTCAGCATACACACAGAAGCAAGTGATTATTTGCTTTAGATAAACGATGAAGAGGACTAGTTTTGAAAAATTCACCTGGCAGAAATCGCTGTGTTGTATTTATAATGGAATGGCAGTGAGGCCTACCGCAGGTTAAAGCACCTGACAAATAATATTGTTTGCAATCACCGAAACAGCTCCACTTGAACCGCTGAAATCAGTTTTGTGTTTGCAAACATGCGTGCACAGTCACCATACAACAATGATTTAGAAAATTGATCCTGCAGAAGTGAAAATTGTTGTTGCAGTGATTTGCTCTGCGTCTTAATAAATATGTGCTATTGCTCAACAGTACCTTCTGCTGAAATTTAAAAACCCCATGAAATCAATTGAAATCCGAGTTTTGCCCTAGTTTATTTCATCTCTGCTATGCCACAGTTGTACCAAAATCATACAAATGTAGGAGAAGCATTCTTGAAATCACACATTGAAATTTATGCCTATGACCTCCCATAGGCCCCAAAATACCATGAGTATGAGTATGATTTATATATAATTGTATACTTGTAATGTATTTATAATATATATATAATTGGACTATCACATGTGGCCCAACCTGTAATCCATTTTTGGGTTTGACCCACCAGTTCAACGTACTCTTACCTTTACTCTTTTATTCATGCTTCACTATAGATCAATTATGATATAAACAGGAGTCTACACAGCATTATAATGCAAGCTGTAGTTTTATTTATAAATAGAAACATAATTTGCATTTGCAAAACATGCAGTTTTGCATATTATGAATATAGTCACGGACAAAGACTGTTGCTAGGCAGGACACAGAGCAGCCACTCGTAACGTATTGCTTAAAAAATAAATATAGAAATGCATTCATTTTTCAGCTGTTCAGGAAGCATCAGCTCTGAGAGGCTGACATGATGCTGAGGGAGGGAAATGTGGAGCATACTCATTTGATAAAGCATATGTCTTGTGCCAGTTTGTGTGTGTGTGTGTGTGTGTGTGTGTGTGTGTGTGTAAAGACATGGGTCATTTAACTCACTTGCCTCTGAGGTGTTTGTTTTTTAGACTGGGGGTTGTAGGATACTTGAAGCTGAATCACTGGGGAGTCCAGAACCTTTATCCATACCGTCTGCCTTTGACTGGTTTTTAATTTTATCTATGAAACGAAAACAGATTATGGATGCTGACTAAACAGTCATCCTTGTTTTTGTTTTTGTTTTTTTGAATACATTATTTATTGCAGTCTCCTGTCTTACTGTTTCATTTGGGGAAAATAAAAGAAAGTAGACTTTATAAGACATAAGACCATATGTATATTTATAATCTTATAAATAAGTGGCAGTATCGTGGTACAGTGATGGTATCGATGACATGTATATCATGATAGTAAATAATTACCATATTCATATATCATATACACGTTTTTCCAACGCCTCGTGATGCTTTGGGTGAATTATAGGAGTAACTTCTGTTATTATATGTAGCATTTTCAAAAACTTGGTACAATGAGGTGACATTCAACCATCGATTATTAAAAGGAAATTTAAAAGTGTAAAAGCATTAACAAATTACTTTCAGCATACCATGAATAATTCCAGAAGCTTGATTATTTCCACAACAATATCATGCACGTGTTGATTGTCACTGTGCTTATATTATGTAACATATTTTGGCTTAAGCAAAATGTTCATTAATATTAACAACGAGTGATATTTCTCAGTGATTTCCATCATTTTAACAGATAAACACTGTATTTACCTGCTTTAGAAACATTCCAATACACATGGCTGATAGGGAATAGAAATGAAAAGGGGAGACCATCCGTGTGAATGAGACGTGAGGATTTGGGGAGAAAAACTAAAGATTCTTAGTGCATTCGAGTTCGTTATTCACGGTTTGTATCGTTAATTAAATCAGGAGACCAGACCGCAACTGTGCAGTGTGTGTTGTCTTTTTTCATATAGTTACAGCGGAATACAAAGGAAGAATGAAAATAATCAGGAGGAAAAGAATGCAGTGGAGTGAGAAGAGCTCTAATATTAAAATACCAAGTGTTATGTTATTCTTCTGACGCCTGAAAATAGAACATGAAGGAAAAATTATAGCTTGGTCTGATATGGATTATTTGTAGTGCAACCTTATGGTTTGAAATGATTTGCTCAGTGGAATGTTTGAGTGGAATGTCGCCAAACCGGAAGTGCCTCCCATTTTAGGAAACACAGTAGGCTTGTTAGGAAAAAGATACATGCACTTTTTAAAAACATTTAATACAATTTAATGTAATGATCTGTCACAAAACATTTGTTATAAAAGCCCTTTGTATAGTTTTGCATCTTAAGATTAGGTCCTAAAAATGACCAGGACTAAATGTATCATTTTCTTACTTAGTAATATAGTACACACTTACTTAGTAATTCAGTGTGTAGTTTAAGAGAATTATATGAACATCAGAGCAGATCTCATTCCTGTGGTTATATTTGTGCTAAGGTTTGACTTGGAACAAATCTCTGCATATCACATTTATTGTGGAAATAGCAGCAATCACACCGATCCAAAGAAAAACAACAACTCTAAAAGGTCTCCATCAAAGCCCAATCCACGCACGGCATTGCAATTGAGGTGAATTCTCATATATATCAATTGAACTGCATTTCCTGGAGCTGACTGAAGCTTTAAAGAGGACAGTAAAGATACACAGGTGAGATGTCATGTGGACTGAATACGGAATAGCTGCTTCTACCAATCTCCTTCTCGCCTTCTGCAGCACCACAGGCCTGATGAGACCAGTTCAGATAAAAAAGCCCTTCAATTAGTGGGAGAAATATTGATTGTGGTGCTTTTCATGTGGCTATTGTTAAGCGAGACACGTTTCTCTGGGCCGAGCAGATGCAGCCGTGATGCATTTCTGAAGATCAGCCTGGCATCACAGTCTCCTCATAAGAAATCAGTAATTGATAAACAGCTGTCATGGCTGATTGCGGAAGAACGCTGATCGCTATAGTTGCACATTTGAAGTATTTAAGCCATGTTCAAATACAAACCTTTTGTTGTTGTTGTTTTGTTTTATATTAAATAAGCCAGGCAGTGTTACAGTGATATTGCCATTGGCAAGTCAAGCAGTGACCAGTCAGTGTAATGCTTCAAGTTGCATATTGTTTTAATATGACATTGCTTATTAGTAACAGCAATATTATGAAAGATACAGATGTTCAGTGAATAATTTCTTAATAATAATCACAATATTAAAACCCGCATTAAACAATTCTTCCACATTAGTGTATCAGCCTGTAGGCAGTTAGGTGCACTGTAGAAGATTTGTGTGGGTGAAAAATTAACAGAGTTCCATTATTGCTGCAGATGAGCTACTTGCTCAGGCAACATATTTTCCCCAGTATGTAGGTCTTACCAGTGATCTTGATGTGGATTCCTCAAACCATCATGCTGAATAACTACTGATGTACATAAAACACCTCCATGTAATTTGCAGTTTAATATTTCCACAGATGGTGACAGAGACACCAGCATTTACATTCATAATGCAAGCTCTTGCACTGGAATAAAATTAAAATAAAAAATAAATAAATAAAAGTAAGTGAAATACTACTTCTACTACTAATAAATTCACTCTATTCAGTCCTCATAATCCATTTGTGTTAGGACTACATTAATCATTTTTGATGCATTAACTGAAACTGCATGGGTGGATTTTTAGTTCCTAGCATGCTTTGCATAAGATCTGTTAATGTTTATTGTTAAGTCACATTGGGCATTTAAAATCATTGATATTGTTGACATTTTTGGTGTTGCTGAAGAGTAGAGCTTGCGGTTAGTTTGTAGGATGAATATATGATGACTCTGGTCTTTCACTTTATTTAAAGTTAACTGTGTTACAGTGTAATTACATTACAATAAGTGCTGAGTAATATTAATGAACTACATGTACTTACTATAGGGTTAGGGTGTAACGTGGGCCTTGGGTTTTGTTTCATGTTCATGTTTTCAAGTCAAGTCAGTTTTAGTCAAGTCTTTGTTTTGTATTGGATTCACGTATTTGTTTAATAAAGCTGCACTCGGGTTCACTCCAACTTGCCATCAGTGGACTTTGTTACAGAAAAACTAGAAACCACATGACTAGACAATGAACCAATGAAAACATGACACAGAAACAGGTAGCACAATATGATACAGGGAAGCACATGAAAACAAGACGGTGTAACGAATCAGCTCATGGGAAATATGAATAATTAACCATAACTAGTTATAATTATGAATATTTTAGATCCGCTGTAGATATTTAGCTGACCTCTCAGGGTCAACTGTCTTGTCAATTCTAAGAACGTTAATTTCCTGGTTAAGGGAAATAACTTCCTTACTGTACAATTCTACAAAAGCTTGTAGCATAAATCTGCATGATTAAGTGACTCCAGTTATAAGCAAACAATGAACCACGTCAAGTGTGATACAAGTAAGGTTTTATTAACTACATAAACACTTAAACTAGTCTAACATACTACATAAACACATAAACTGGTCTAACATACACATACACACACACACACACACATACAGTTAGTATAGGAAAGGGTTAAAGTTTAACTCAGTACAGAAAGAGCATAAACCCACCTTGTCAGCCTAGCAGTGAAGTCAAAGTGATTGGGGCATTGCAGAGGAATAAACAATGACTCATAGGCGTCGTTCAGGAAACAGTTCACTTTACAGTTAAACTTCAGAGAGATACTCCTTGCTCCAGGAACATGAGCTGGGTCTCCATGTGTTGAATATTTACGTTAGTCTACATGATGATAATATATTCTACATAATGATAAAAATAAATATGCAGTAAGTCCACCATGTTAAGCACTTAAATCTAGACATATTGGCCTTGCATGCTGTTTTCTGCACTTCCATTTGAAAACTGTCCTGCAGCTATTTTCTCCCTGCTGCACTGCAGGTGCCCTCAAAGTGATGGAAAGCACCCAGCATCCATTCTCATGTTGACATTACAGTGAATTTGTGATTCTAACAGTAGTATGTAAATACCTAAGGAGGGTAAAATAGTGCAGCAGTCAAAGAGGGTTAATGCTGTCGTGTTGATTTGACTTGGCTATTTTTTGCTAAGATGGTATTCTGAGATGCAGTGATGCTCCAGGGCAGAACTGCCCTCAGCATACACACAGAAGCAAGTGATTATTTGCTTTAGATAAACGATGAAGAGGACTAGTTTTGAAAAATTCACCTGGCAGAAATCGCTGTGTTGTATTTATAATGGAATGGCAGCGAGGCCTACCGCAGGTTAAAGCACCTGACAAATAATATTGTTTGCAATTACCGAAACAGCTCCACTTGAACCGCTGAAATCAGTTTTGTGTTTGCAAACATGCGTGCACAGTCACCATACAACAATGATTTAGAAAATTGATCCTGCAGAAGTGAAAATTGTTGTTGCAGTGATTTGCTCTGCGTCTTAATAAATATGTGCTATTGCTCAACAGTACCTTCTGCTGAAATTTAAAAACCCCATGAAATCAATTGAAATCCGAGTTTTGCCCTAGTTTATTTCATCTCTGCTATGCCACAGTTGTACCAAAATCATACAAATGTAGGAGAAGCATTCTTGAAATCACACATTGAAATTTATGCCTATGACCTCCCATAGGCCCCAAAATACCATGAGTATGAGTATGATTTATATATAATTGTATACTTGTAATGTATTTATAATATATATATAATTGGACTATCACATGTGGCCCAACCTGTAATCCATTTTTGGGTTTGACCCACCAGTTCAACGTACTCTTACCTTTACTCTTTTATTCATGCTTCACTATAGATCAATTATGATATAAACAGGAGTCTACACAGCATTATAATGCAAGCTGTAGTTTTATTTATAAATAGAAACATAATTTGCATTTGCAAAACATGCATTTTTGCATATTATGAATATAGTCACGGACAAAGACTGTTGCTAGGCAGGACACAGAGCAGCCACTCGTAACGTATTGCTTAAAAAATAAATATAGAAATGCATTCATTTTTCAGCTGTTCAGGAAGCATCAGCTCTGAGAGGCTGACATGATGCTGAGGGAGGGAAATGTGGAGCATACTCATTTGATAAAGCATATGTCTTGTGCCAGTTTGTGTGTGTGTGTGTGTGTGTGTGTGTGTGTGTGTGTAAAGACATGGGTCATTTAACTCACTTGCCTCTGAGGTGTTTGTTTTTTAGACTGGGGGTTGTAGGATACTTGAAGCTGAATCACTGGGGAGTCCAGAACCTTTATCCATACCGTCTGCCTTTGACTGGTTTTTAATTTTATCTATGAAACGAAAACAGATTATGGATGCTGACTAAACAGTCATCCTTGTTTTTGTTTTTGTTTTTTTGAATACATTATTTATTGCAGTCTCCTGTCTTACTGTTTCATTTGGGGAAAAGAAAAGAAAGTAGACTTTATAAGACATAAGACCATATGTATATTTATAATCTTATAAATAAGTGGCAGTATCGTGGTACAGTGATGGTATCGATGACATGTATATCATGATAGTAAATAATTACCATATTCATATATCATATACACGTTTTTCCAACGCCTCGTGATGCTTTGGGTGAATTATAGGAGTAACTTCTGTTATTATATGTAGCATTTTCAAAAACTTGGTACAATGAGGTGACATTCAACCATCGATTATTAAAAGGAAATTTAAAAGTGTAAAAGCATTAACAAATTACTTTCAGCATACCATGAATAATTGCAGAAGCTTGATTATTTCCACAACAATATCATGCACGTGTTGATTGTCACTGTGCTTATATTATGTAACATATTTTGGCTTAAGCAAAATGTTCATTAATATTAACAACGAGTGATATTTCTCAGTGATTTCCATCATTTTAACAGATAAACACTGTATTTACCTGCTTTAGAAACATTCCAATACACATGGCTGATAGGGAATAGAAATGAAAAGGGGAGACCATCCGTGTGAATGAGACGTGAGGATTTGGGGAGAAAAACTAAAGATTCTTAGTGCATTCGAGTTCGTTATTCACGGTTTGTATCGTTAATTAAATCAGGAGACCAGACCGCAACTGTGCAGTGTGTGTTGTCTTTTTTCATATAGTTACAGCGGAATACAAAGGAAGAATGAAAATAATCAGGAGGAAAAGAATGCAGTGGAGTGAGAAGAGCTCTAATATTAAAATACCAAGTGTTATGTTATTCTTCTGACGCCTGAAAATAGAACATGAAGGAAAAATTATAGCTTGGTCTGATAAGGATTATTTGTAGTGCAACCTTATGGTTTGAAATGATTTGCTCAGTGGAATGTTTGAGTGGAATGTCGCCAAACCGGAAGTGCCTCCCATTTTAGGAAACACAGTAGGCTTGTTAGGAAAAAGATACATGCACTTTTTAAAAACATTTAATACAATTTAATGTAATGATCTGTCACAAAACATTTGTTATAAAAGCCCTTTGTATAGTTTTGCATCTTAAGATTAGGTCCTAAAAATGACCAGGACTAAATGTATCATTTTCTTACTTAGTAATATAGTACACACTTACTTAGTAATTCAGTGTGTAGTTTAAGAGAATTATATGAACATCAGAGCAGATCTCATTCCTGTGGTTATATTTGTGCTAAGGTTTGACTTGGAACAAATCTCTGCATATCACATTTATTGTGGAAATAGCAGCAATCACACCGATCCAAAGAAAAACAACAACTCTAAAAGGTCTCCATCAAAGCCCAATCCACGCACGGCATTGCAATTGAGGTGAATTCTCATATATATCAATTGAACTGCATTTCCTGGAGCTGACTGAAGCTTTAAAGAGGACAGTAAAGATACACAGGTGAGATGTCATGTGGACTGAATACGGAATAGCTGCTTCTACCAATCTCCTTCTCGCCTTCTGCAGCACCACAGGCCTGATGAGACCAGTTCAGATAAAAAAGCCCTTCAATTAGTGGGAGAAATATTGATTGTGGTGCTTTTCATGTGGCTATTGTTAAGCGAGACACGTTTCTCTGGGCCGAGCAGATGCAGCCGTGATGCATTTCTGAAGATCAGCCTGGCATCACAGTCTCCTCATAAGAAATCAGTAATTGATAAACAGCTGTCATGGCTGATTGCGGAAGAACGCTGATCGCTATAGTTGCACATTTGAAGTATTTAAGCCATGTTCAAATACAAACCTTTTGTTGTTGTTGTTTTGTTTTATATTAAATAAGCCAGGCAGTGTTACAGTGATATTGCCATTGGCAAGTCAAGCAGTGACCAGTCAGTGTAATGCTTCAAGTTGCATATTGTTTTAATATGACATTGCTTATTAGTAACAGCAATATTATGAAAGATACAGATGTTCAGTGAATAATTTCTTAATAATAATCACAATATTAAAACCCGCATTAAACAATTCTTCCACATTAGTGTATCAGCCTGTAGGCAGTTAGGTGCACTGTAGAAGATTTGTGTGGGTGAAAAATTAACAGAGTTCCATTATTGCTGCAGATGAGCTACTTGCTCAGGCAACATATTTTCCCCAGTATGTAGGTCTTACCAGTGATCTTGATGTGGATTCCTCAAACCATCATGCTGAATAACTACTGATGTACAGTGGTGTGAAAATGTGTTGGCCCCCTTCCTGTTTTTTAAATTTTTTGCATATTTGTCATACTTAAAAGATTCAGATCATCAAACTAATTTTAATATTACACAAAGATATTGCAAGTAAATACAAAATGCAGTTTTTAAATGATTATTTATTTTATTAAGGGAAAAAAGCTGTCCAAACCTGCCTGGCCCTACGTGAAAAAGTAATTGCCCCCTAAATCTAATAACTGGTTGTGCCACGCTTTGCAGCAACAACTGCAATCAAGTGTTTGCGATAACTGGCAATGAGTCTTTCACAGCGCTGTGGAGGAATTTTGGCTCACTCTTCTTTGCAGAATTGTTTTAATTCAGCCACATTGGAGGGTTTTCGAGCATGAATGGACTGTTTAAGCATCTCAATCAGATTTAAGTCCGGACTTTGATTTGGCCACTCCAAAACCTTAATTTAGCCTTGTAGGTCTTACCAGTGATCTTGTTGTGGATTCCTCAAACCATCATGCTGAATAACTACTGATGTACATAAAACACCTCCATGTAATTTGCAGTTTAATATTTCCACAGATGGTGACAGAGACACCAGCATTTACATTCATAATGCAAGCTCTTGCACTGGAATAAAATTAAAATAAAAAATAAATAAATAAAAGTAAGTGAAATACTACTTCTACTACTAATAAATTCACTCTATTCAGTCCTCATAATCCATTTGTGTTAGGACTACATTAATCATTTTTGATGCATTAACTGAAACTGCATGGGTGGATTTTTAGTTCCTAGCATGCTTTGCATAAGATCTGTTAATGTTTATTGTTAAGTCACATTGGGCATTTAAAATCATTGATATTGTTGACATTTTTGGTGTTGCTGAAGAGTAGAGCTTGCGGTTAGTTTGTAGGATGAATATATGATGACTCTGGTCTTTCACTTTATTTAAAGTTAACTGTGTTACAGTGTAATTACATTACAATAAGTGCTGAGTAATATTAATGAACTACATGTACTTACTATAGGGTTAGGGTGTAACGTGGGCCTTGGGTTTTGTTTCATGTTCATGTTTTCAAGTCAAGTCAGTTTTAGTCAAGTCTTTGTTTTGTATTGGATTCACGTATTTGTTTAAAGCTGCACTCGGGTTCACTCCAACTTGCCATCAGTGGACTTTGTTACAGAAAAACTAGAAACCACATGACTAGACAATGAACCAATGAAAACATGACACAGAAACAGGTAGCACAATATGATACAGGGAAGCACATGAAAACAAGACGGTGTAACGAATCAGCTCATGGGAAATATGAATAATTAACCATAACTAGTTATAATTATGAATATTTTAGATCCGCTGTAGATATTTAGCTGACCTCTCAGGGTCAACTGTCTTGTCAATTCTAAGAACGTTAATTTCCTGGTCACCGACTGGGTGGGTCCCTGGAGCAGGGGCCTTTAAGGTCAGAGAAGATCCCCGCCTCTCAAGATGGGGTTGTCCAATGAGAAAGATGGAAATTCCAAGCGGGAGGTGGCAATTGCTGGAGGGTTTAAATTAGACGTTTATTGAGGGAAACCCTTAATAGTGAATATGTGTTCCCTATAGCTAAAGTGTTGTCCATTATTTTAGTGTACTTGTTACATGTACTTACTGTAGTAATAACAGCAAACTCTGCATAATTACTAGCAACTAACCTTAAGCCAAACTCCAAGCCTATAGTAAATACATATAGTTCAGTTCTTGTGTAATTACACTGTAACAAATACACCTTTAAATAAAACACCTTAAAGTGCAACCAGAAATTATGTAAAATCTGCTGATGTTAAAATAAGCTGATGTTGTTAGATACTGTAAGTGGATTTTGCTCAATACTTTTTCCCCCCTCAGTGTGGTCTTATTGTGCATGATTAGTCACTTTTCACTACCATGAAACTAACTGCAATAACTACTGTGAAATAACTTTTCCGACATCACCAAGCCTAGTTCTTTATCCAACCAAAGATATGTATATGTAGATAACTAATTTGCCTGTTTCACACACGTTAACGTTTCCTCCATGTTGGAATGGTCAACATTTCAGACGCTGTGCATCGCTAACACTAACAAATCAATGAATTAATTTAGTTTGAAGCAAATCAATGAATTGAATTAATTTTCACCCAAAATGCTACAATGTGCACTGACCATTGTGGGTTCTCTGATTATTAATAATTCTCATAAAATCATTAGCCAGCATTCTTTTTGTATTCACTATATGCATAATTATCTAAAATTGGTGATAAAATAAATCCTGTGAAAATCAGCTACTAAAGACTTCTGCAAATATAGACATTCACACATGTAAAAAACATGGATTACATATTATGTATAAATATATGTACAGTGCAGTAAGCACCAGGTTTTCTTGTTGAGTATCCTGTTCCAGTAAGAAATATGTACCATTACAAAAGGAAAATGATTTGCAAACACCAGGTTATGATAAAATTTTTCAGTTTCTTAATTTTGTGCAATACTTTCTACTATTTTGAGATGCACACCTGCTAGTGGTGTGACGTCCTCACTTGAACAAAGAAAAGTGCGGAGCTCTAGAATTCACCCGTGGTCATTGACTAATGACGTTCAATCCACACTTTTATCTCAAAATCTTATTTATCATGTATTTATCTGATACAACTGTTAGTTTGTTCGTTCAAATTCTATTTTTTTCTCTTCTTTTTCAGGATCGCATTGCATCATCTCTGTCCCGGCTCCACCCGTTAGGGCGGGGCTAACTTTCCACTCGTCTAATTGGACCAATCTTCAAAGTTATTAAATTAAATAACTTTTCTAAATGAGTTTTAATTTAACTTTATACACTTCCTTTTTTTCTCTTTACAGATATTAACACAATAGAATACTGTTTTGCACAATCATAAATGTTGTAGTTTTTTTTTCCAGCAACAGGGTTTCTAGTAATCTGGGTTACAAATGGCTGGCACTGGACAGGAACTAGAATGTAGCAATGGTGTGTATGGCAGTTAAAGGTAGCTTGATATGACTTAGCTGGAAGATAACAGAATGTCTCTCTGGCAGATGCTGGGATGGAGGCTTTGAACAGGAATGAACACAAGGTGGGCAGATGGAAGAGAACAGAGGATGGGATCCTATTCGGCAGGTAAGTGCTCCAGTAGGTATCAAGTAAGGAGTCTGTTCGTGTGGGAACAACGAGACCAGACAAAGGAGTGCAGGTTGTGTGTGTCCTTATAGTGTTTACTGATGAGGAGGTGCAGGTGCGGTGAATCAGAATTCTGGGGAGCATGAACAAGTGGGCGGAGTGTGTTAATCTGATGAGGATGGGTTGATTGCGGTCTGAAATGGTTGCGACTCTGTGACAAATATAAATATATATTATAATTTATTTTACTTTCAAATTTAAATACATATACAATTATTTAAATCATGACAACTCTCTGAAGATTTAACATGGTGATGGATATGACAATATTAATGTATTTGGTCTTGGCAGAATAGATCTGCTACGCTGCTGCTGAATTGCTGCTGCTGTTGGTTATTGCTGTAGTTGTAGATTATTGCTGCTGCTGCAAGCAAGTACAAGAACTTGCTACTGCCAATGCATACGGCGATATGGTGCCGTGAGTATTTAAGACATGCTGCTGCACAAATAGCATATAAAATAACCTGTAGCAGATCTATACAGGTGGAGCTGGGGAAGGTGGAGGGTTTCAGAGAAACTCTGAAAGCGCACTGCAGGAATCTCTAGTGAATGCCAGCCAGCCATATAAATGCAAGGCAGTAAGCTCATTGGCTGCATATGCAGCATGAACCAATCAGCTTGTGCCAAGTCGTTTAACTCTCTGAATATCATCAGTTACATTAACAACCCATCAGCCTGCACCATCTAGAGTTTAATGACTGAACTACAGTGGTGTGAAAAAGTGTTAGCCCCCTTCCTGATTTCTTATTGAGTGTGACAAACATGCAAAAAATAAGAAATCAGGAAGGGGGCCAACTATTTTTTCACACCACTGTATATATGTATCTAATAAATAAAGTCAAAATGTATGTTTAGACTGTTAACAGATTGCAGTGGTCTCATCTCGTGTGCTTTCTTTCCCACTCACAGACTCATAGTTAACTCTCCTGAGGTAAATAAAGTAAAATAAAAGACAGAAGAGCCTCAGCTGTTTCTCGCCGGTTTTACATTGTTTCATCTATTCATACAATATAATATGCAAATGCAACATTCATCGCCATAACCATTCATAAATACTAATATTTGTATAATAATAACAACATTTATTGCAACCCCTCCATTGCAGAGCTGTTAAAAAAATCTTCTAATGGCTCTGCTCCATTGTTAGTTTTAAGTGATGATGTGGTGCGCAATGACAGTTGGGTGATATTCCCTCTCCACTTCCTGTGAAGTGGTATATGGATGTTCCCTTATTCCCTATGCCATTCGCAGTGCCTCTGGTGGCCATCAAGGGCACACCAGCCGATGACGGTGACAAGAACAATTCCAACCAATATTAAAATATATTAATACATCAAAACTGACCAACACATTGTGATTTTGTTCCTCATATTTTATATATTTAATGGCAAAATGTGAAGAGAGAAAAAAATACTTTGTGGGCATCATATATAAATGTCTCATGTTTTTTTTTAGGTAAAAGTAGAAAACATGAAGACATAACAGTCTCTTAGGTAGAATGTTTATAGGTCTCTAAATATCTCATATAACTGACTTAAACTCATATCACTTACGTCAGACTGTTGTTCGTTCTTTTTAGTGTAAATTATGTACTGTATTTTGTTGCAGTTCTTAATAAAGTTAACAGCCAACTGATTTTTTATGTACTTGCCAAAGCCAATTTTGCATTTTGCACTTGCCAACAGTTAATTTTGGATCCTGCTCGCCTTTTTATTTTAGTGAAGACCTATGGGATTTATTTATTTCTGTTTTAACATCAGCCATGCAAAAACCATGGGTTTGATATAAAAATAGCAGCACACTGTCAGAGCTGTTTGTGCAGTGGGTTGTGCACATTTAGGACATGTAAGGGGCCATTCACACAGAACACATTTTTCCATTCCACTGTGCTAATTTTCTATAATTGTTCCCCTTCAGGAACTCGAGCTGCATCTAAATGCTACGGAAACGCCTCCAGCGTGACCACGCTCTGAATCACATGTGTAATCAGTCCAATGGATGGGCGAGACGTCACGGGCAGGGTGACGCAGCGATCAGGAAGTATAAAAGCATGTGCGGTGAAACCGGCATCAGCTTTCTGTCATTCAGCAAGCGCTCTGTGTGTGTCAGTCTTATTGGTGCTGTCTGTACATTTTCACTCTTTATTTTACCAATATGAGTGTAGACAAACATACGGCGAGAGCGGGCAGCATCTCAGGCTGTGTGTTCTTCCCTGCCCGCGCTACATTTTGGGTGAGGATACACACAGTTTGTGTGTTGTCTGCTTGGGAGCAAAACACACAGAGTATGCTCTCAAGGTAGCTGACTGCCCACATTGCGAGCGTTTGACACTGCGTATGCTTTGCTCTCCGAGGGCTCTCTTTGAGGAGCTGCTGCAGCTATTTTTCTCAGAGGAGATTAATGTTGTTTGTGTGACCAAGCGGCTCGTGCACTGCCGAGGCAACGCGTGTATTACATCATTTTCAGTTTTTGATGTGAATATTACCACACCAGACCGTGTTTACTCATTTGGTTGTTTGGCTGCATTTAATTCTGAGGAATGAAATTAGGTATTTATCTGACTATGAGAAGTTAGATATACAGGGGCTCTTGGGATAAAAATTTCTCGAGTAAGAGCACGTGTTTACCTCTCTTCCTCGGAGGAGGTTGAGGCGGTCAGCAGGGGCTTCTGGGCGGGAGCAGTCCCAACCTACTGTGTTCCAGCTCCTCATTCTGGGGGTGTCACTTCTCGTACTCTGCAGAGTCTAGAGTCAGAGTGGCGCTCCCAGGCTGAAGGCTTCTAGCGGAAGGCGGTTCTGCGGACAGTCATTCTCGCTGGATAGTCTCCGTCAAAAACGTCCTGGCGCCTAAGGCCTATTGGACTTCTGAGGGCCAGCTCCCTCTGGGGAAGAGTGGTGTACACCGCATTACACGGTGCCCGTCGCTCTTCAGTGCTCTCAGGAGATTGATCTGTTCCAGGGCGCAGCGGTCTCCGGCGAGCGCTACTCTTAGTTACGGCCTGGAATAGTAGCGGTGCTAAGAGGCTTGTGACCTCCACGGAGGTCTCTAGAGCAGCTAGTACGGCCGTCCCCTGCCCGTTCGCCGCTTCAGGGCACCGAGCTAGCCGCTCTAAGTACAACAGAGACCAGTCTTATGAGACTGTTTTCCTTAGTATGTCACCTGGCGGTGAGAGAGCCCCTGCCAAGCATGCCTCCTTGGGTCCTGCCCTGAGCAGGCTCTGGATCTATCAGTCAAGTCTTCCTAGCAGATGACGTGGGTCTGAGGACTGTCATTTTTAGAGAAGACTTCAGCTATGAGGGTCCTGATGCTATGGCTCAGGACCTCGGAGGGCAGGCCCCTCTGGGGAAGAGCGGTGTACACCGCATTACACGGTGCCCATCTCTCCTCAGTGCCCTCAGGAGATCAGTCTGCCAACCCTGGGTGCAGCGGTCTCCAGCGAGCGCTTCTCTCAGTTACCGCCTGGAAACGTAGTGGTGCTAAGTGGCTCGTGACCTCCACGGAGGTCTCTAGAGCAGCTAGTACGGCCGTCCCCTGCCGGTTCGCCGCTTCAGGGCACCGAGCTAGCCGCTCTGATTACACCAGAGGTCAGTCTCGAGAGACTGATTCCCTTAGTAGACTAACGTGTCTTGGTGGGTCCTGCACACTGTAGAGTGAGGCTAGAGAATCCAGTTCTCCTCCGCCTCAGTTTAAACGGGGTCATCCCCACTATGGTGGGTCCCGAGCAGGCTCTGGTCATGGAACAGAAGTAGATACTCTTTTGAGAAAGGAGGCCATCGAGGTGGTCCCTCCGCATGAGACTCCGGGTTCTACAGTCGGTACTTCACCGTTCCGAGGAAGGATGGAGGGTGGCATCCTATTTTAGATCTGCATCATTTGAACCGCTCAGTCAGGCCACTGAAGTTCAGCACACTCGCACTCAAACAAGTCGCGTCTCAGATCAAGTCCGAGGACTGGTTTGGCACAATCGATCTAAAAGATGCACATGTCTCCATCCTTCCTCATCACATGAAGTTCCTGAGGGTTGCTTTTGGGGGCAAAAGCTTACCAACACCGAGTTCTTCATTTGGCCTTGCACTCTCACCCCAGACTTTCACGACTCAACCACATTGACGATTGGTTGATACTGGCTCAAGCAGAGCAGATGGCGGTATGTTCTACATCGAGATGTCGTTCTCGCTCACACGAAAGAGCTGAGGTTAAGACTTAACGCCAAGAAAAGGGTGCTTTCTCCAGTACAGAGAACCACTTACCTGGGCGTGGTGTGGGATTTGACCACGATGCAGGCACGTATGTCTCCTGCTCGGATCGAGTCGATCCTCACCGCAGTCGCGAGAGTGAGAGAAGGCCGGTCACTCACTGTCAAGCAGTTCCAGACTGCTGGGTCTGATGGCAGCTGCGTCCAACGTGGTTACTTTTGGCCTGCTATACATGAGAGCCCCTACAGTGGTGGCTTAAGACCAAGGGGTTCTCCCCGAGTGGAAAAAACGCTTTGCATGCTCAATGCCCTACGTGCCTTAGACATGTAAAGGAAACCTTGGTTCTTATCTCAGGGCCTGGTGCTGGAAGCTAGCGACAGATACATCTCTCACCGGTTGGGAGCAGTCATGAGTGGAGCGGCCGCCATCTCACGTGGTGCATAAGTTGACTGGAGATGCTGGTCGTGTTTCTAGCTGTGGACTTGTTTGCAACTCAGATGATATCACACAGCCCCCTCTGGTTCTCTCTCGGACTCATCCAGCTCTAGTGGGGCTGGATGCCATGGTACAGACGTGGCCGAGGCTTCGTCTGTACACCTTTCCCCCGATTGTTCTGCTCCCGGGAGTTCTGGAGAGAGTGCACTGGAATGAGGTCAGTCGACTGCCAGTAGCCCCGTTCTGGCCGGGCCGAGTATGGTTCTCGGACCTGATTTCTCTCCTCGACGGCGCTCCATGGGAGATTCCCGTCTGGAGAGATCTCCTCTCACAGGCGGAGGGCGCGCCCCCGCCCGGAGCTGTGGGTATAGCCTCTGAGGAGGCACAACACATAGCTTCCGGTCTCTCAACTGAGGTTGTTGAGACCATCCTCCATCCAGAGCTCCCTCTATGAGGAAACTGTACTTCTTGGTGCGGAGACCGACAGCTCGACCCAGCTAACTGGCCGTTTTGTACAGTTCTGGAGTTCTTGCAGGCCTGTTTATCTGCAGGGTTGACCCACTCCACCCTAGAGGTCTTCGTGACAGCCATTGCGGCCTACCACGCCCCTCTCGGTGGCCATTCAGTGGGAAGACACCCTCTTCTACATGTTTCCTCTGCGGTGCGCTGAGGCCGAGAAGCTTATGCTAAGTGGTGGATCAGGATGCTATTCCATAGCCTTGAGTCCTCTGATCTCCCCTCTCCTTCCGGGGTCAAGGCTCACTCCTCCAGAAGTTGTCCTTCGGGACGGTGGGCCCCTCCTAATTTAGCCACTCCTGGCTCCCCTTTCTCTCACCTTAGTTGTGCTCTTCCACACTAGGCAGGAATTTGCAAGTCTGGCGGTGTGGGCATTCTCATTCCTGTAGCGTTTCGACGCAGCTCGAGTTCCTAAACGGGAACATCTCCAGGTTACGCATGTAACCATGGCTCCACAAAGGGAACAAGACGCTGCGTCTCAGGGCCATACTTCCTGCATCCCTGCCACCGCTTGCTTCACTCCTAGAAGCTGACGCCGGTTTCACCGCACGTGCTTTTATGCTTCCTGGTCGCTACGTCACCCCGCCCGTGACATCTCGCCCATCCATTGGACTGATTACACATGTGATTCAGAGCGTGGTCACGCTGGAGGCGTTCCCGTAGCGTTTCGATGTAGTGTCTCGTTCCCTTCGGGGAACCATGGTTACATGCGTAACCTGGAGACATTCTGTGTGAACATACATAGACATGATTGACTGCTGCATTAACGCTTTGGGTCTTTTGCAGCATCTGGTGCATAACATAACATTATAAAAATGTGGCGCTCAAGATAAAATCTTGAACTTTTAAAAAAAAAACGCGTCTTGAAATTTCTCACTAGGAATTCTTGGGAACTTCCTCATCTTTGCAAATAACATCTGTTTCTTGGGATAAAAGGCATTCAAAGATTGGAGAAAATGTGTCCTATCAGATAATTTCCATTAGCTAAAGTAAGAAGAGGCTGCTGAGTGTCAGCAAAGATTTATGTGTAGCGAATCAGCTCATGGGGAAATATGAATAATTAACCATAACTAGTTATAATTAACTATTCATATTTTAGATCCACTGTAGATATTTAGCTGACCACTCAGGGTCAACCGTCTTGTCAATTCTAAGAACGTTAATTTCCTGGTTAAAGGAAATAACTTTCTTACTGTACAATTCTATAAGTTTGTAACGTAAATCTGCATGATTATTGACTCCGGTTATGAGTAAACAATGAACACGTCAAGTGTGATACAAGTAAGGTTTTATTAACTACATAAACACTTAAACTAGTCTAACATACTACATAAACACATTAAGCCGGTCTAACATACACATACACACACACACACATACAGTTGGTATAGGAAAGGGTTAAAGTTTAGCACTAAAGAAAGAGACATAAGGAATGACATTTATGGAACCATTTTGCATATTCAGCAGATCTAAAACCTGAGGGAAAACGTCAGATTCTTAGATCAAACAAACCTTGTAAAAAGGTGTAACTGATACTTAATGCATCAATTAAATCGACTAAGTTTGATACTTGCGTATGTCTGAAAAAGATTCCTGATGCAATCTTAAGGCCCCAAGATCTTGCTGAAGTTGGTTGATGAAAAAGAGCTAGTTTGAGTCAGAATCACTTGATGAATGAAAAGGACTAGGCCGGAGCCTGGCACGAGCTTTGGTATCCTGGAGCGTTTCTCACATCTTCATCTTAGCATCTCACTGAACCACCGAACAGAGCGGGTCCCTGGAGCCGGGCCTTTAAGGTCGGAGAAGATCTCCGCCTTTCAAGATGGGCTTGTCCAATGAGCAAAATAGAATTTCCGAGCGGGAGGTGGCAATTGCTGGAGGGTTTACGACCCTTTGTTCTCGAAGCATGGTAATTTGCAAATGGACTTAAATCGAAATTATTAACGATTCTCAGGGCCCTAATATATATTGCCTATGTACCACCATATAATATACACGCTTGTTTCGATCATACGAAGGCAAATTCATAGATACTAAACAAGGTAAGATTACATATAGTGAAAAGGGAGGATCAGGAATGGGTCCCCTCACAAGCATACTAAAATAGTCTAAGAATATCAAAGAAAAAATACACAATGACAAAAATATACTCAATGGCCTGAAGAAATATGTGTGTTCATTCAAATAACGGTTTTTCTATGAATTAACTAGAACACAGTCCATTTCTACTCTGATTTTCCTTGGGACAAGAGTGGGCTATCCTTCTCACATTCCTGGGGGGTCATAAAACCAGTGATATCATGATTAGTTGTCACGGTGACCAGAGGGCCTGGTGTTCAGCAGACATCCTGGCATCCAGTTAATTGAGTGAGGGGACTGTGACGATTTGTTAACCTAATGAATAATTGATTTGTTAAATCAAATTAAAATTAGTGTGTCAGATTGGTCGAGACGCTACAACAGTCAAACTTACTAAAAAATCTCTCATATAATCGCTTGGTAAATTGGTGTTTTATTCACTTATTCACAGAAAATATCAATAAAACAGCTTGTGAACTTCAGATAAAGCAGAGTCATTCATGTGCTTGGGTCATTAGAAATACTTCTAGAAAAAAGAACTTTGTAGAAGAGCATATCGCTAAAATCTTAAATATATTGTTAAGTATGTGCACTAAGTTATAAAAGCATTAAATTTTTTACTTAACTTATTATTGATGTCTCATTTAATGTATGTTTGATTAAATCTCATAATTCTGAAAATGGTTTGGAATCTTTAGAAGCCCTTACCACGAAAACAAGCTTTCATGACATCTGATATTTAAATGATTATATCTCAACAACAGTTTAGAGTAGAAACAATGATATGATTAGAAAACAAAAACTTGAGGGCTGTTCACACCAAAGATGATAGCCAACTATACTGTTTTAACAATTGTTTTAATTCTGTGAGAAAAGGGAAGTCCACCTCACAGCTATAACGATATAGGTGGGAATCACGTTCAGATCGATTAACAATAAAAAAAAAGCAGGTGACAACTGCAGTGAGTACTTACAATAAACAAGAGCATTGTCATGCATTGGTTTGGACGCTATATATATATATATATATATATATATATATCAGTTTATTGTTCTTGGTGTGACCGGGCCTTTAGATTTTACTTTCTCATTCAGTTCATGAAACTCAAAATGTGTTTGTGGTCAAAACATGGACTAGGTCACATATAATCAACATTATTGACAGGTTACAGTAAACATTTAAAGATGTGAAAAAAACTTTCATATTAACTGGGTTGACATCAGATGATAAAGAGGTTGTAACCTCGGAGGAAACTGAGCAGGTTGCCTTTTTCCATAAGCTCAGTGATGATGTAGTAGGGGGTGGAGCTTGTGCAGACGGCAAAGAGTGTGATGGGATGTCTGTGTCTGAGCTTTTTCAAAATTTGAGTCTCCATCAGGAACTCCCTGTGATTGAGAGACTCTAGAGGAGTAGGAAACACAGTAGAGCACATCAGATAAGCATCAGTACAACAGAGTGTTGGAGCAATGTGATATTTATTAATACATCAAAATATGGAATTTACTCTTTCAGGGGAATTTTTCACTAATAGGCTGACAGACAGAAGCCTTAACAGTATTTTAAAACTGTTCTTCAAGAGTTCTCAGTGTGATACGTGCTCCATTGGCTATAGGTTATGAGGGCAGTAGCCTGTGAACACAACATTTCTCACATTCACACAGTATCAGGAACAGAAAACAAGTAGGCAAAGAGGAAGTAGTCCATTCCACTTAAAAGATCCACCAGACTCATTCCCTCATTTAGCCTTCAGATGTTTCTTCCCTATTTACATGCACCAACCGTTGTTTTTGAGGATCTTGATGGCCACATTGACCATACCTTTCCATTTTCCACGGTAAACATCAGCAAAGTATCCTTTACCGAGCTCCTCTTCCAGAGTGAACTCTTCCTTGGGTAACTCCCAGTCATCTACGGTTTGGTGGGAAAGATCCTGTGGTTTTGGTTCTGGCTGTTAGTATAAGAAGAAACCGAGAGAAACTCTGTAAGGGAAGTATGCAGTAATACAGACAAATGCATTTAGTTACGTATACATATTGTACATTCAGTTGTGGTAATAATTCAGTTTGCTGATATATGGGAATCTCTCTTTCTATATATTATAGGCAAAATATGTAGGGGTTGGACAAAATAATTTGACCATGTAGGTCTTAAAACAGCATCCAACCTTCTTAGAATAGATTCATACAACTTTTGAATAGTCTTCAGTTGTATGAATCTATAAAAACATCTGCCAGTTTATAAATAAGACAATCTCAGTTTTTTCCCCACTGTAGTCTACACAAATTAGATTAACCCCATAATAATGGGTGTTAACATTATTTTGTCCAACCCCTGTATGTGTGAAATATCAGGCCTGTGAGGAAATTCAACATGCCTAGTTATTTCATCTTAAATTTACTGACAAAAGCTCTTCTATTTCAAAAGACAATTAGCATCAGATTAGTATGTTAATTGGCTGAGATCCCGTCTTTCTTCTGACTGTCTTTTTATAGTTCACCCAAAACTGTTCGCCCATATAGTTCACTCAAAACCGATTTTACACACCCTCATGTCAAATCAAATCTGGAAACAGAAGCTTTCAAGCTTGGATGTCTTTTCAAAATGGATGTAAAAGCATCATAGTGTGAAGGAATCATTAAATCAGATGATTCATTGATTAGAATGAACTGCTCTTATGAACTTGCCAAAGACAGGATGGCCATGAATGTCAAGAATGTAGGGGATAAACTATGTATTTGATGACTTTAGAAGACTTGAAATATTGTACGGAGATCATGTGGCTCACTTTTATTATACTTTTTGGTCATTTTGAAGCTTGACAGTGAAGGAGTGGAATCCTGGAGCCATTGCAACCTTCACAAAATATATATACAGTGGTGTGAAAAAGTGTTGGCCCCCTTCCTGATTTCTTATTTTTTTGCATGTTTGTCACACTTTAATGTTTCAGATCATCAAACAAATTTAAATGTTAGTCAAAGATAACACAAGTAAACACAACATGTAGTTTTTAATGAAGGTTTTTATTATAAAGGGAAAACAAAATCCAAAACTACATGGCCCTGTGTGAAGAAGTGTTTGCCCCCCTGTTAAAACATCTAGGTTACTTGTGTCACCCTCGTTCCCTGAAGGAGGGAACGGAGACGTTACGTCAGTGACTGACGAATTGGGATCTCGCCCGAGAGCC
>NW_015506297.1:127472-142382 GCF_001515645.1 Sinocyclocheilus grahami
AAGAATGTTAATTTCCTGGTTAAGGGAAATAACTTTCTTACTGTACAATTCTATAAGTTTGTAACGTAAATCTGCATGATTATTGACTCCGGTTATGAGTAAACAATGAACACGTCAAGTGTGATACAAGTAAGGTTTTATTAACTACATAAACACTTAAACTAGTCTAACATACTACATAAACACATTAAGCCGGTCTAACATACACATACACACACACACACATACAGTTGGTATAGGAAAGGGTTAAAGTTTAACTCTGCATAGAAAGAGGCATAAAGAATGGATTTTATGGAACACTTTGCATGTATATTCAACAGATCAAAGCCTTCAGGGATACGTCAGATTCTTAGTTCAAACACACCTTTGTAAAAAGGTGTAACTGATACTTAATGCATCAATTAAATCGACTAAGTTTGATACTTGCACGTCTGTATGAACAAAGATTCCTGATGGGATCTTACGGCCCCAAGATCTTGCTGAAGTTGGTTGATGAGAAAGAGCTAGTTTGAGTCAGAATCACTTGATGAATGAAAAGGACTAGGCCGGAGCCTGGCACGAGCTTTGGTATCCTGGAGCGTTTCTCACATCTTCATCTTAGCATCTCACTGAACCACCGACTGGGTGGGTCACATGGTGTGTCAGCTTTTAAGGTCAGAGAAGATCCCCGCCTCTCAAGATGGGCTTATCCAATGAGAAAAGCCGGAATCCCAAGTGGGCGTTTTGAGATCCTGTGGAGTTTATGGCTCTTTGTGTGGAAACATGGTACTTTAGTATCTGGAACTTTGATTGAAAATACTAAAGGTTCTCAGGGCACTAATATATTGCCTCTGTACCAACAAATAATATACATTCTTGTTTAGATCATCAGAAGGCGAATTCATAGATACTAAACAAGCTATATGTAAGGTTATCTGAATGAGTGGTTTATCGTAAGCACGAATAAAAATAGTCTATAATACAACAGATTAATACAAAACAGCAATAATACACACAATGGCCTGAAGAAAATGTGTGTTCATTCAAAGAAAAGGTTTTCCTATGAATTAATTAGTAGAACAGTCCATTTCTCCTGTGCATTTGTACCCCTTGTTTCTGGAGAAAGCAGAATGAGAGCCGGCTCGCATTCCACAAGGTTGTAAATGTATCGGGTTACCATGAAACCAGGGTCTTGTTCGGCGTCCTGGGGTGTTACAAAGTATTTGTGAAATCTAGCTAACAAAATATATATTGTGTGTTGGAGTGTTCCAGACGCTACATATGTTTGAAGTCCACATATTCCAATTATAGATCTTTTCTGTAATTTGTTATTATCTATTTTTCCTGTGGATCCAAGTGCACACAGCTATTTTCACAACTGAATTGCAAACTAAACAAACACTTCCCATATTACATTCATTAACAGAGACAAAGCTTCAGCAACATCAGCAAATGAACACTACTCACTGTGTGTAGCATAACACAGAAAAACATGCAGTGAAGTCACTTATGAGGTGCACATTAATGGGAAAAAATAAATCACTGCTAAGTAAATCAAATGTTTGTAGTCTAAACCAGTTTATTACAGTACCAGTAACTGCTGAAATTCAACTTAAAATGCCAGTGAACACAATACTATCCCAGTGGTATTTCTTAATGAAGCAGTATGCACTCTGATTTCTAAATTCTTATCAGCTTCTGCATACTTTCATCCAATGCAGAGATTTCTTTTGATGGCCGGTATATATTGAGGACTCAACAGCAGGAGGTGAATAATCTAGAAAACCTGATTTGCATTACAAATTGTAGCTCTCTCATGGGATTGTTCTGTTGCAACACAATGACCAATCACCTCTCACCAGCTCTTTAAAGAGGCAGGCATGATTGTTGAGGAAACTGTGATAGGTGAATCTTGTGTTCAGTTTTAGAAGTTGTCTCTGATTTTTATGCTGAGGTTTGAAAGGCATTACAAAGAAAAATGCTTTTTATAATGAGCAAACTCAAATCTAAAATCTAAAATTATAACAATTGAAAATAATAAAATATTTTTTACAACATATACATCACATGCACATGCATTTTTAATTTACATTTCATTATGCAGTTTGCGTTA
This sequence comes from Sinocyclocheilus grahami, assembly GCF_001515645.1. Taxonomy (NCBI): domain Eukaryota; kingdom Metazoa; phylum Chordata; class Actinopteri; order Cypriniformes; family Cyprinidae; genus Sinocyclocheilus; species Sinocyclocheilus grahami. The sequence continues at coordinate 129,565 of NW_015506297.1, forward strand.
ATAATGTATTCTAAATTGTATTATTTGATTATTCGGCATTTGGTCCATGTATTAATAGATATCATGTTTAGAATTGTGTTTGGCCAGTATTATGATAAATATTAATGCCTATAGCATTTTTCCCCTTCATTTTAAAAATTTGGTGAAAAGGCCAATAGTTTTCTTGCAGCTCACTGCCGCACAGGCAATGATGAACAAGTTGCTTGCAATACTGCCTAGACAGGCAGTCCAATATGGGGTAAACAACAGCACAGTTAAATGCAGTGCTATATGAACATGGAGCTGAAATTAATATTTTTAAATGACTCTGGTGGTACATGGCACCTTTCAATTTCAATCTTATGGATCTCTTCTTGAGGATGTGTTGTCTTTTTTGATTCACCAAAACAGACACAAAAGAGGAGACACTCAGATTTTTACATTTACCTTTATCTCATCTTTTGTGATTCACCTTTTATGTTCATATGCAGTCCATCACTGAGCACTGCATCTCTGTGATGAGAGTCTAGAGAGAATTGTGAAGACCTGTGGAACAGAAGGATGACTAAGACTAGAATTAACAATCATTAAATAAACAATGAGAAGGAAAACTGGAAGAAAAAAACAAATTTCTCTTAAAATCTGTTGGACTGTTGGGTATTCCAAAATGTGACTGAGCAGTTCCACATTTCAAAAATAAGATGTAAAATTATTAATGAAGCATTGGTGGATTGAAGATTGATAATATAAAACATAATATAATACAACTTTTAAATGAGTCATGAAATTCTGCATTGCATTTTTTTTACTGTACATGCACTAAATCCACATCAGTGATGTCCAGCAACTTCCAGCTTTTTGTCTCCACTAGTGACGCACCTGGTGACAACCAATAGGAGTGAAGACTGTGTCAGTGGAGCTCACAAGTCACCTGTGCAGAGAAATTCAGAAGCAGTTTGATGTTTCTGTATGATTTGTCTGTAACCACTGTTATGTCCCAGGACGTACGAATTTGTGTTTTATTATCATGGTGTGTGTCTTTCATGATATGCTGCCAGTGGACCCAACGGCATTCTGGGAGTTTTTGTTGTATGTTTTGTCCTATATTCTGTGCTCCTCCCTGTCCTAATCTAGGTGATTGGACTTACCAGCTGCTCCTTGTCAATGTCAAAAGGAACCAGTATATAAGAAGATCAAGAGAGAGTGAGCCAGTGAGATGTTTCTTCTCCCAAGAGCATGAGTGTGTTGAGACGTTGCCAGTCCCAGAGTGTTCATGCTTGTTGGTGTGTTTTAGGCTTAATATGGGTGTTATGACTGTAGTGTGCAGTTTTATGTATTAAGCCTAAATTTAAAACAAAACTTAAGTGTGATTTGGCTGTAGTGCACAGCTTGAGTAGTTTGCCTTTTTCTTTTTTTTTTCTTTTTTGAGTGCTGGAGCAATGGGGAGTTCGGTGCCGTTTTCGTTTGTCCTCATTTTCTCCTGTTTTTGCTAGTTAGGAAGTCAGATAAGAATTCTGTTGTTTATTTGTATTTATTTTGATCTTTTAGAGGTTAGCTAGATTTCCTTCTTACAGGTAGTAATCTTTTTTTTTTGTTACTTTGGCTTTACCCACTCCTGAAGAGATGCTTCTCTTATCTTTTTGCACTGTATAAATATGTCATTTTGTGTATTGTAAATACATTTATTGGCATTTTATTTTGTGTACTGAGTGCTGGGACCGAGAACGGTTCAAACCTTTCCTTTAAAGCGTTACTTCCCTTTTGCCCCTAGACATCTAATTGGGAACGTAACACCACATACATAGATACATAATAAAATGCAAAGAAAAGCAGCTGTCAGCAGTCTTAGTGAGTAGTGATTGATATGTTGATAGTTTGTCTTGCTAATTAAAGTATATGATGCAGAACCACCAGCTCTTGGAATGCATTTGAGCTACTTTACAGTATACTGATTAGTGACAAAAAGCGATTCTTGTTCTTTTATATGTGTGGATGCAACTTCACAGTGTACTTACCCCCAAAAAGTATGAACATAACATGGTTTTAGGCTAAGGTTCTGAGTACCTAGTTATTACACAGTTATTACTATATAAAGCATATCGTATATGCATTGCTGATCATCACTGTGTTGATTAAATTATAAACTGTCTCATAGCTATACATTTTAAATATATAGCTTCAGTGTTTTGTGCTACACTGGTCAATAAAGTCTAAAGTTGTGGTGTGAGATTTAGTGGGAAAAAGGTCCATTGTCTATTGTCAATAGTGCAGTAATGTATAAAGCACAGCTCACACAGAAGTCACTTTCAAACTAAGCAGCTATCTGTTGGTCAACGTAGCGAATTTGTGTGGTGAACTTGAGCCCCGATGTAAAATCTGCATGTCGAAATCTTTCGTCCAAATGCGAAATTCCCGATTGTGTGGACTCCTATTGAAATTACTGAATTTTGCCCATGAAAATTCACGGAACAACAGTAAATGTGACCACACGTCAAGTATGCTTATTGTTTCACGTATCAGGGAAACTTGAGCATGACGGTCTTACCTTAAATATTTCTTAAATGATATGCAATTGACCCCTCGCCGGGAGTTTGATCTGACAATCATAACGTCGAATCTGCCATTTTGTCCAACAAACAAACTGACAGGAGAGTGGATTAACGTTGGTGGACGTGAACTTAAAAAATGGTGTTTATTGACGTCTTTCCGAGGTTGAAACAAGATTCCTTGTGTTCATTCATGTTTATTTTGTGCTATAACTAGTAAAGAGGAAGAGATGATCGGTTCATCTGCCACTTGAACTGAGGTGCTACAGCGATCTGTCACCACACATTAAAGAGCCACAAAACGGTATTTATTGTTTGAATTTCTTAGAAGAATGACAAAATGTGAAAGCTGAGACTTTTTTTACATACCAAAAGTAACCTGCTCTGTCTTGTCGGTCGGCGCGTTGCCAGTGTCCTCTTTGCTCTGCGATGTATTTTTCACTGCGTGAGAACACGATGTGTGCCGTGAGAGCGCCATGGCCTGTCGGACATAGCAACAGTAACTAGGGGGGGCGGGTCTTTGCGAAGGGTCAATTGAAATCAACATAACAGTTGGTGATGCATTCAGAAAAGTTGGCTTTTATAAAAAAGATTTCTTGCATCCATTTTAAGTGTTTTTTGTGCCAGTTCATAAAGTCTCATCACTGCTGTAAGTTCATTTGAACATTCATTGGTGCCAATTCCCACTGATGCAGTGATTGCCCCAAACTGATAAAGCAGTCAGCACACATTTCTGTCTGCGGTGGCCTACTTTTATGTTTCAGAATTGATTTTGAATTCCTTTGACATGATTTATATAGTCTTGACAGGTTCTGCACAGCCAAGCACGGAACAAATGGACTGATTGTAAAAGCCTGGATTGTAAAAAAACAAGAAAACAAATGACTGAATTATGCTGTAAGCAGTTATTGACATAACAGCACAAACTATATTTTGATCTATGGTAATGCAGCAGTATTTTATCATCCCCCAACGCAACAGCCTTTGCAGCGTCAATTACAACACTGTGCAATGCCTCCAAAGGTCAGCACTGCCAGTGGTGTGAAGTTAATAGGTTCAATGTGCTACAGACACTTCCTTGTTTCCTTCTGTGAGCTGGATCTGCTGTCCTGTTTCTGATGAGTCACCCACACTGCAGTGTGTAGGAACAGACCACAGGGTGAGGCACATGTAACAGCAACTGCTTTTGGAAAGAAAAAAGTTGGAATTTTGTGAAATGTGTTTGTATGAAAGAATATGACAAATAAGATCTCTTTAATACTTCAGTTTATTAGGCAGCAGCAAGACAGCAGATTTACAGAATAATGATGGAAGCTTCAAATTTGACAGAAGTCAAGTGATCTTTAAATCTCATTCTAGATTTCTTATATTCAAACACCAAATGCCCAGCTTTCCCCCCCCCCAAAAAAGCCCTCAGTACTCTACAACAATAATAAAAATAAAAAAAACTGAGTACAAAATTTATACTTGAACAAAACACTAATCCATTTAGTCTCCCAAACTAGTAAAGAACAACCTCTGAGTGATACGATGATCTTCTGTGTCTTTACAGAATGTTTTAAGGTTCAAAGTAGCATGTAGTACATGTGAAATCAAACAGGTGTACATAAACATACAATGATGCATACATAAATGCATAAAGGACATATATTCTATAAAGAACCCAGGAGAAGAATTCATTTTACCCCACCATGCGCTCGCGCTGAGAAGAAAGCACAGTGCTGGCCTACATGTTGTTTACAACCTGAGTCTCTCATATCTAATTATCAAATAGGAAACTTCATCTTCTGCATCTGTAGGAGGACAGCAGTCTCTTCATGCATCAGAGCGCTGTCTCCCTCCCAGCCTAACCCAATATTGACTCAAATGTGAATTTCAGAGTAAAACAGTGAAACGCTTGACAAGACCACTTTCAATTTCACAGAAATGGCATTTCGAAATCCACAGCAAAACAATCTACAATGTGGAAAAATGTCTTCACTTATAGCTGAGCACTAGCAACTGATGATGGATAGAAAGCAGTTTTTAATCATTTTGAAAGTGCAGTTCATATATCTAAATAAGATTGATGCATTCTCTCATTTATAATGTCCTCAAACTGCTGGTAGTCATAATGCATTTTAAGGAAGAGATCGATATTATTTGGTTTGTAACTTAAGCATTGCAGTCAAAAATGTATTTAAGCGTCAAGTTTACGCACATGTATTAATGAGATTTGAGGTATGGTAGAGGAAAAGATCTTCCCTCGCAGTCCTACTGTCACAGTGCACACAGCGGGGAGGAGCGAGGAGCCGAGGAGCCGTAGAATAACTCAAATAGTCTTTAGTAAATGAAAACACAGGGGATATTCCAACATGAAAGCTTGAGCATGGACATAAAGAAACACAGAGAACGTAACAAGTTGATCAGACGAAGGAGAACTGAACAGGCAAGAACTAGGGCGCCCTGGAGGCTGGAGCAGGACGGGGACAAGGAAGGCCTCCAGGGTGGATCAGGCAGTTCAGGAGGCTATTGCGGAGCAGGGAGCTCTGAACATGTGACACCTACTGCCATGTGAACATGTTTGTGCTGTGTGACATTGTGGCTGTGTGTTCTGCAACTTGCTCTGTTGAGTAACTGTTAATGTTGACTTGGATTTGTCAAAACTAAGTATACCTTATTGACTTGTAAAAGAACGCCCTTGCTGGTGAGAATGGTCATGTTATGTTGAGAAGGAGAGACTAGATAATGCAATAGCGGTAAATTAATTGTTTTCACTATGAAACAATTTTCAATAATTTTGTTTTGCTTCTATTTTTAATGTTTTTTTTTTTTATGTGTGAAGTTTGACATGCTGAATACAAAAATCACATTACTTTTTGTGTATCATTAACAATGATTATGAAAACTAAAAATGCATAAAAATGGCATGGTGCATGCATAATACTGAGCTAACAACAACAGTTTAACAAACAGTTAACAGAAGTGAGTTGCCCGACTAGTCCCACAATGTTCTGGAATGATCCAGAAAGCACTAAAATATTATAGGATGTTCCAGACATGAAACTAGATGGTGCAGTCCTAAAGGTCTAAGTCAATCTGACTTAATATATACTGTATATACACACACACACACCCAGAATGAAATGGCTAAACTATTATATTGCAGATATAGATATTTGAAATAAATTATGTTGCTTGTATACAGAGGCGGACAAAGTACACAAATCCATTACTTGAGTGAAAGTATGGATACTAGTAGTCAAATATTACTCCATTACAAGTGAAAGTTGTAAACACAAATTTTTACTTAAGTAAAAGTATAGAAGTACTTGCTTTTAAAAGTACTTAAGTATTAGGAGTAAATTTCCTTTGTCAATGCATAGTTTCATTATTGTTGCATTGTTGTATGTTATACTTGCAATACCTTATGCCTCTGAAGCAACCTAATTTTGTCAGACCATCTAAGAGGGCATCAACCAGTGGCTTGTAAAATCTCAGCGATGCTCTTGTTTTCTCAAGTTTTGTTATGAGGGTCAAATATGCATAAAACAAGTGTGCCATGAAATACGTAAAAGCGTGTTGATCGCGACCAAACTCCCTTTTGTGATTTTAAAACGTAAGACAGTACCCAGATTTGAAGACTACAGTAAGATTTAACTTCTACTGTTAATAAGATAACCCTTTAGTAAAATATACTAAATATAATTTCATAAATTTAACAGGTGACCAGTCTCCCTTTTTTCAGTGTACTATTAGATGGATAGCCTAAATGTCCTAATTCAGATGGGATATATATCTGCATAAATGAAGAGGTAAACTTTGACTAAATGTGACGTGACTTTACATGTAATAATAAAGGCTTTATAATGTAAATACAAGAGTAAACCCTGAAAAAAGAAGCATAATAGTGAATAGAATGAGCAAATGAGTGGTCCTCTGCTATAATTGCAATTTCATGGATTTTACCATATTAATATAGTGTTTTTGACCTCCATACCTATTACAGTGCAATTTTTGCTTGATCTCCATAAAATTTTGGATGCTTGTTTAAAATCATATGATTTTACTTTACACAGTTTTCTGAAGTTTTGAGTTTTCTTTTAGGATTTATAGGCTTCTGGGTACACTCGTTTAATACAATATTTTTAAATGACCCTGTTATAGCTGTCCGAATGCACAGTCAACTTTTTTTTTTGTGACAATTATTGATGCAGAGAGTCCAGAGAATATGTGGTTTTATTGAGGTTGAGTTAAAAACCTAGGACTAATTTGAAAAAAAAGTCAAATATATATTATATTACAATTAATATAATACAATTGATTGACAGGAGTGGCCCTAGAAGCAAAGTTGTTCAGAATGAGGTCTATCATATGACATGAAGATCAAGTTTATGTGTAACATTGTGTAATATATAATGTTTTTTTTTTTTTTGCTTTTTCTTTTGCAATTTCAGGTCATTTAACATAGAAATATTGTGTTTTTACTTTTTGTGACAATTATTGATGCAGAGAGTCCAGAGAATATGTGGTTTTATTGAGGTTGAGTTAAAAACCTAGGACTAATTTGAAAAAAAGTCAAATATATATTATATTACAATTAATATAATACAATTGATTGACAGGAGTGGCCCTAGAAGCAAAGTTGTTCAGAATGAGGTCTATCATATGACATGAAGATCAAGTTTATGTGTAACATTGTGTAATATATAATGTTTTTTTTTTTTTTGCTTTTTCTTTTGCAATTTCAGGTCATTTAACATAGAAATATTGTGTTTTTACTTTTTTAATTTTTATAGCACCACCCGTTGCCCGATCTACATGAAACTTTTCATGCTTGTTTAGAATCATCTGTCGCATGTGGTCATCTAGTTTCATGAAGGTTTGAGTTTTCGTTTAAGATTTATAGGCTTTTGGGTATATTTGGCCATGCCCACTTTTTAAACGACCCTGTTATAACTAACCAAATGGTAAAGCTCAACATTTTTTTTTGTTCATAATTATTAACCTAGAGAGTCCAAATAATTGTACTGCAGTGGTTTCTTTCAAATTTTTCACAGACCTTTAGGCTTGTGAGTTAAACAGGCCCACCAAGTTCCTTTCGGAACAGCCTCCGTTAGATGCACATTTGCTCATAGACAGCCATGGCAGTTTGGACACAGACACTGCACATGAATTTTCGAATCAATCAGACTGACGTATGTGTAAGTATAGACATTTTTTTATGTTTTTATCCTCTTAACGATTTTTCTCATGTGACCTCAGACTGAAGACTTACATATGCGTGTCAAGTTTGGTTGAAATATCTCATTCTGTTCAAAAGTTATAGCCTTTTTTGGCTATAGTCACTCTCCTGAGAATTTTTCTGCGCTGGTTTGGTTCCGATCATCACATGTGTTTTGTTCATCTTGAGCCAAGGATTCCCATGATATAAGACACTTCAGTGTGTGACAAGCGCTTTAGGAGTTATGAGCGATTTCGTACCTTTGAATGTTTCATAATTAATGATTCTAGTTCTAAAATTTACCTGACCTGAATATTTATTAAAATAAAGATGCTACACGAAATTAAATAGTACATTAATAATTAGCACTACATAATTACAAACCATTAAAACCATTATAACCATTAAAAAACATTGTTGTTACATTGTGATATTGATAAGCAGATTTTTGAAGGGATGACAGGATGCTTTTAGTAAAGTCAAAAGCAGAGGGACCTAGACTCATTGAGAAGGTGTCACACTAGTATGATTGTTATTACACCTTTTGGGGACAAAAAACATCAAATTAAATATGGATTTGCATTAAAACAATTTGCACTCAGAAACTGCCAGTAAATTTCAAGTAACATTTACTCAAAAATTAAATGTTACTTTTTTAAGTCTTTAAGACTGCAACAGCATTTTCTGACTGAAACATTTTTCAAATTATTATTATTATTATTATTATTATTATTATTTTAATAATGTAGGCTACAATGTGAAGCAATTGAGACTACTCAGTTGAGATCTAGACCAAACTTTAAACACAAGATCGAGGCCAAGACCTATTAATCCAGCAACCAGACTGTACACTGACTGAACTAAAACAGTGAACACATTGAATTTTCGACAGCATTTGTTTCACTGACACTCAGGTTATCAGGTTTCACCTTATTTTCAATGTTTCCAATTGATTTTTTAGCATTGGGGGAAAAGAAAAAAAATCTACATACGATCCCAATTCCAGAAAAGTTGGGATATTTTGCAAAATGCAATAAAATCAATAATCTGTGATTTGTTCATTTTCTTTAACTTTTATTTAAAATATTTCCAATGTTTTCACTGACCAACTTAAATGTATTTTGTAAATATAAACAAACTTTGATTTTGATGGCTGCAACACACTCCAAAAAAGTTGAGACAGAGGCAAAATAAAAGTGAAAAGGTTATAGAATATCCATATTAAACTGTTTTGAAACAGTTCACAGTAAGCAGGTGAATTGGTAATAGGTGAGGGTGTCATGTTGAGGTATAAAAGGAGCATCTCAGTCTTTGCTGATATCATATTACCCCAATTTTACAGTCTCTGCACTGGCTACCTATTAAGTTCCATATCAGTTACAAAATATTATTACTTGCTTATAAAGCCCTTAATGGGTTAGCGTCTGCTAAGTACCTACCAGTAAGTACCTAACTAGTCTTCTACCATGCTACAATCCATCACCCTCCCTAAGGTCGCAAAACTCTGGACTTTTGGTAGTACCTAGGATAGCAAAGTCCACTAAAGGAGGTAGAGCTTTTTCATATTTGGCTCCCAAACTCTGGAATAGCCTTCCTGATAACGTTTGGGGTTCTCTCTGTTTAAATCTAGATTAAAGACACATCTCTTTGGCCAAGCATTCAAATAATGCATCTCATAATCTTGTACTGCAGTTATATCTGATCAAATGCACATTATTATTCTTTAGTTTGGGTTAAACAAATACATTTTTGCTTGGTTGGAACAGCAGCTACGCTAATTATGTCTATTTGTTTCTCTGTTTTTGCCACAGGATTGACATCCCATGATAACTAGGATTTACACAAGCTTCAGTCTGGATCCAGAACACCTGTGAAGAGATGATGCAACCCCTCAGAGGACCCCAGATGATGCCAACCCTGAAACAACATACAGAACTACCACATGTTGCTATAAGTTTTGATTGCATCATATAATAATTGCTGTTAATAGTGATCATCGTCTGTTTGATTATGTCTTTAATTGATTTTTCTGTACATTTCTGCCATATGTACATTAACTGACAGTCACCACTGATAAGCTACTACTAAATATTGTAGAAACTTAATTTACTGTAAAGTTGCTTTGCAACGATTTGTATCGTGAAAAGCGCTATACAAATAAAGTTGAATTTAATTTAATTGAATTTGCAAGCAAAGCTGGATCATGGCTCATCATTCTGTGCCAAATTTCATGAGAGAAGTGTCAAACAAATCAAAAATCAAATTTCTCAATGCAAAATTGCAAAAAATTTAGGTCTTTCACCAACTACCATACATAATATTGTGAAAAGATGCAGGGAATCCAGAGAAATCTGTGCAGGGCGAGGTAGGAAACCTCAGGTGAATGTGCAAGACCTTTGAGCCCTCAGATGGCATTGCGTAAGAAACCATCATGCTGCGGTGTTAAATATAGCCACATGGGCTCAGGAGTACTTCAGAAAACCACTGTCACATAACACAGTCTGCCACTGCATTAATAAATGCAACTTGAATCTTTGTTACTCTAGGAGAAAACCATACATCAATTCTATGCATTTATACCGCAGGGTTTTCAGGGCCCGAGCTCATCACAGATAAACAAAAAGACAGTGGAAATGTGTGCTGTGGTCAGATGAGTCCACATTTCAACTTGTTTCTGGGAAAAATGGACGTTGAGTTCTCAGTCCCAAAGATCAAAGGGACCATCCAGACTTTCATCAGTGAAAGATGCAAAAGCAAACGTCTGTCATGGTATATGGGTGCAGAAACACAAACAGCATGGGTGACTGGCATGTGTGCGAAGGTACCATTGACATGGAGGCTTATAATGGAATTGTACAGAGACATATACTGCCATCTACATGACGTCTTTCATGGGAAGTCCATGGTTATTAGATCAAGACAATGCAGGGCTCATTCTGCATGTGCTACAACAGTGTGGTTTCGTAGACACAGAGTGAATGTGCTTGATCAGTCCAGATCTGTCTCCTATTGAAAATGTATGACCAGTCATGAAAAGGAGAATCAGACAACGACGATCACAGACTGCTGAGCATCTGAAGTCTTGTATCAAGCAAGATTGGACAAATATTTTGCTTGCAAAACTTTAACAATTAGTATCCTCTATTCCCAAACAATTACACATTGTAATTAAAAGGAAAGTTGATGTGACACAGTGGTAAACATGCCTCTGTCCCAACTTTTTTGGAGTGACGAAGCCATCAAAATTAAAATGTGTTAATATTTACAAAATTAAATTAAGTTGTTCGGTGAAAACATTGACAATGTTTTCTTTGTACTTTAGTCAATTAAATAAAGGTTAAAGAGAATGAACAAATAACATATTCTTGATTTGAATGGCATTTCACAAAAAGTCCCAACTTTTTTGGAATTGGTGTTGTAAATGATAGTGAAAACTATCAATAAAAAAATAAATTAAAAAAAAAAGTAGATTAATTTTTAACTAATATGGGTTTTTCAGTAGCGGATTTAAAAGCTATTGCACTTGGATTAGCCCTCCAACACAATCCTGAATATTTGGTTACAGCCTTGGTATTGTCACGGAGAGCGCTCCTGTTACTCTCCCTCCGGGCCATCAGAGGGCCCCATCACCAGAGTACTAGTTTCCTTCCCGCACTACATTTCCCATCAGCCCTGCACCTGTCTCTGACTATTACACCTGTTCCCCATTACGTTAGACCATTTAATGAGCTCTTTCACCCAGGTTCTCTGCGAAGTCTTGTTTTGCCTTGGTGAACATCTCTGAGCGTTATTCCGGTTACATTGGACTGCCTTCTGTTATTACCTCTGCCTGCCTTTATCTAGTGTTGTTTGCTGCCTGCCTATTGGACTTGTGATCTGGATTCTGGACTGTCGACTTTGGATTGCCGCTTGCCCTGACCTATGTCTGCCCCAGTTTCTGAACCATTTCTGCCTGCCCCGATCTCAGGTCTGTCTATGATCACGATTCTGTCTACCCTACGATACTGCCTTATCTGTGTCTTGACCTCTGCTTGTTTGATTAAGTTTCAAATAAAACTGCAAATGGATCCCAGCCATGTTGATGAATCATTACAGGTATAATGTAGTAAGAACCATGGTATTACCATTTGATACCATAATGGTAACACCACATCAGTGATTTACATGGTATATTCCTGAGCCTATGCTTAAAAAAAACAAAAAAAACTGTCTTTGAGACTGCTGCAGACACTGTTTTAAATTTTACACAAATGTTCAGAGACCAACAAATTAATAATCTGATCATATCCTCGTCTAACAAACGTCTTATCTAAGTTATTGAATTTCTGAATGCAAAGTTGTCCAATGTGACCAAAGAAACTGCTGAAGAAGAGCCGCTTTGATTTTTGTTTAACCATGAGAAGTAAAAATAAAACTTATCTCGGTGCGGAGGCTCTCTGGAATATTCAGGCCATGTCCACACGTACACGGGTATTTTTATAAACTCAGTTTTTCGTTCCGTTTAAAAATAAAAATCTCCGTCCACATGAAAAAGTAAACGCATGCTATGAAGCACTGTCAAGAGCATGCCAAGCCAACAGGTGGCGAAATAATCTCAGCCGTAAAGCCATGTTGGCCAATCAGAAGCCTGAAAAAGTCTCCAGTAGGTGGAGATAACGGCGCAGGCGCCGACGTCACAAGCCAAAAACTCCAGTTTCGCTGTCTACACGATATCACTGCAACCGAAGTTTTTGAAAATCTTCACCCTGGCAGGCGTTTTCAAAAATGTTCGGTTTCAGTGAACTGGTGCTGCGTTTACGTGTGGATGAACGGCCTAACTGCGTAGAAAAAGCTGCAGTTTTAAAAATAACCACGTTCGTGTGGACAGGGCCTCAGACTCCTCCACTCCCCGGCATCACTCCTCTCAGGCTGCTTGCTGTTACAGCACACAAGTTCATGAGCTCTGCTTGACTTGAATAGATAACAGCCTGATCTCAGATTTGAGTGCATGCATATTTCCGTGTATTGAGAGGCACGTGTGCCAGAAAAAAAGAGATATTATCGCTCAAGCGGTGTATATGTGAAGCTGTGGCGGGAGGGGGGGGGGGGGG
>NW_015506297.1:142455-148117 GCF_001515645.1 Sinocyclocheilus grahami
AAAAAAAAAAGATATTTTCCCTCCAGCGTTTTGATTGTGGAAGCGTGGCGGGGGGGGGGGGGGGGGTGTCTTGATTTTTGCCGCTGCTCTTTCTCACGGCTTCTCCTTTTGACTCCCCTCTCCCTGATACCTCCATTACCATTTTTGAAGCTCTGACCTTTAAAAGCTCCCATCAAAAAAGAGAGAGACAGCATAATCTCCAACCTCGCCATTCCTCCCAAGGATGATTAGCAATGCACCCATGGGACGTAATTGGTGATAGTGGCCATTTAATGGCATAGCAATGAGCGAGCAGACAGGCAGAGTCTGAGCACATGTGTGAATGTAGGTCAGTGCAGGCCCTTAGGCTGCTGTTCCCATCTGGGTTTGCCTCTTTAAGACTTGTATGCTAGTGTGTTCTATGTGCAGTGTCTACAATAAATAAAACAAAGCCAGACTTGGTATTCTATAAGGTGAAGTCTTGGAATAAGCACAGTTTTGAGGGCCAAAAAATCCCCTTTTGAAATTATCCGCATTATTTTGTGATAATATAAATTAAAATACAATCCTGTATTCATCTGCAGTCTCTGATTGCATCTGCTTGGGCTGCATAGAAAATGTTGATTATTCATAATACATGTTAGTTTCAACAATCTCATGACTTTTTGCAAAATTGCATTTTTTTCTCAACCATTTAGCATTTTTGTGCCTGAAGAATGCTAAAAAGGGTAAAATCCCAAATATCATAATTATGGTGGACACTTTTGACTTGGGTAGTAAGTAAACACCTTAGCAATCACCCCAAGAACCCTGGAAACCATGTTGCAATGCCTTAGTTACCACCCACAACAAGCACCACTTCTTCAGAAAATCTAGATTTACTTATACTTTTTTATCATGTCTGCCAGATTGATGCTGCCTTCATATGCTGCATTCAGAATTATCAGAAATACGAGTTTCCTAGTTGGAAATTGGACATGAACGGCCTCTCCAGTCATGTTTACAACTGGGAAACTCTGGGATAATTTTGATACCCAAGTTTCCAAGTTGAGCGGGCCATAAACATGGCGAATGGGAGAAACACAGCTGTAATACTATAAATTGTTCTTTGTTTTTTTCCCCCCACAACATTTACATTGCTTTCTTTTGCCGTTACAGTCATATATTTATATAAATAATAATTTGATGCATATCTTTACTAAGATTTTCCAAAGAAACGGGCAAGAATGTACACATGACAAACTCGTGATTGCAACTTCTGAAAACTGAAATTTCCAATAGCATGTGAAGGTAGCATAATTATATGAGCCATTCATGCAGAAAACGATAATTCTAAATTATTTAAAAAAAAAAAGGAAAGAAAAGAAGACCTGAACGACTTACAGATTCATGTAAGTTTGGGACATTTTTAGATGACACACTTGCAGTGGAAGCTTATCACAGACAGTCCTATCAGACAAAGATATGATTTGTATGAAAGCCTGTTACGCTGCCCTTGCTCTGGAATTAACACACTGCATGTAACTGCACATGAAATTGGAATACATTAAATGTAGTATAAAAGAAAAGCACTGTGGGATGTGGACGAATCTATACTGGTGCCACAAATGAACACCTGCTAACAATGTGGTGGAGGTAACCAGTATCAGCCAGCTAAATGAATGTTAATACAGCAATAAGAAATGCTGTAGCTGGGGTTTAACAAGAAATTTGCTTGTAGGAGTTAAATGGTACACAGGCAGGCTCAGTATATGACAGATTGTATACGTGAGGGAAAATGCACAGGGGACAGTGAGATGTTTACTCTGTATTCAGCCCCAGATAAGTCTGATGATATCTGCATTGATCTACAGATGAATGGAAAGGAAGACACTATATGGGTAGACACAGGAGCTTCCCTGCTTTTGGTCCCTGAATATATACAAAGACATACTGAGAGACTCAAAAGTCACATCAATTCACCCCACATCATATGCTGGGAACTAAATCCCAGTATTGGGTGAACTCCAGGTCCCAGGAAAGTACAAAGGACAGTGGACACTTCCATTGATTGGAGTGAAATGGGACAGACCTGCTCAGCTAGGCCTGCAGTGGAAATCGGTAGCTTGAAAGAGAAGCCAGTGGGAAATTCATCCCTCTCTGAAATAATAGACACATAAAGAGCTGTTTAGAGATGGATATGAAAGGATCTGTGGCTCTAAAGTCCCAAATGCTTGACACAGTAGAGGAGGTGGCTCATCTAGTAGAGAACAGTGGTGTTTCTCAGGTTGAGAGAAATGTCAGCAGAGAGCGGGATTGGACTTTAGATTTCCAGATCGGTTAAATTGCTATTTTAAAAGTATTTGTCAAGCATTTGTAGCCAATCTCATAGGCCTGTTGCTTCCTCTTCATCAACTTAATTGCAAGGTGATGCTAAATGGATTTGCTCAGTACAATGTAACGTGCATTCACTGCTCTTTACAGCACTGAATTAACAAGGACTTTATTTGTCTTTTCTGACACTGACTTGAAATTTTTTTTTTTTTTAAGCAAAAACATATTTCTATAAATTTGTCGATTTATTATAGTTAGTAAGTACAGAAGAATCTTTTGAAGGTTATTCGCTTTCTTCAACTCATTATTTAGTACATGTACCTTTGGCACCAGTTCAAGCCTTGAATCTGTGTTGGTCTCTATCAGCTTTGCACATCGAGCCAATGCAATTTTTCCTCCATTCTTCTTTGCAGAATTCAAGCTCGGTCAGTTTGCATGGAGATTTTGAGCAGTCAGCCTTGTCTAAAATCTGTCAATAAATTCCCAGTTGGATTGAGATCTGGACTCTGACTTGGCCAGACCAAGATATTAACACTGTTGTTGTAAGCCATTGCTGCAGAACATTGGCTTCATATCTGAGGTCATTGTCTTGCTTGACAACAAATGTTCTCCTAGCTCATTGTGTCTTACGGACTCCATCTGGTTTCCTCCAGGATTTCCTTGTTAATTGCTGCATCTTTTGTACCCTCTACACTCTTTCAAGACCTGCTGCAGAGAAGCATCCCAACGGCCTGATGTTGCCACCACAATGCTTTACGGTAGAGATCTTGAGTTTCTGGTGTAACATTTGTCAAACAAGCTCAGTTTTGGCTCATCAGACCATAGAACCTTCTTAATAATAATAATAATAATAATAATAATAATAATAATTTATGCATTTAGCAGATGCTTTTATCCAAAGCGACTTACAGTGCATTCAGGCTATACATTTTTTTTACCAGTATGTATTCTGGCTTCAGAATCTCTGCTGAAACTGCAGTCATTTTTAACAGTGGATTTATCTTTGCCATCCTCCCATAAAGATGGTGAAGTGGCTGGTGAAGCAGCCAGAATCTCTACAGTCTCAGCCACCCAACCGTGCAAATTGTAATTGGTAACTTCTCTGTCTTGCTCAGTCACCCAGTTTTGACAATGGCCTGATAGATTTACAGTGGTGCTACACTATTTCAGTTTTTTTAATTATTGATTTAACTGTACCCAAGGGATATTCAGTGACTTGGAAATCTTATGTCCATCCCATCCCTATGCATTTCAATTACCTTTGTTCAAATGTGTTTAGGGTGTGTTTTTTCTTCATGGTATCAGTTCTGTCATAATATTGACTCACCAGACATTTGACCTTCTAAATAGAGATGTATTTACAGTATACTACATATGTATACTACATATCATACACACACGATACACATTTAACTGTTTAAATGATTTGCAAAACCCCTGGCTGCACTAGCAATGCTTTTATAGTTATATATACAGTATATATATATATATATATATATATACATACAGTGGGGGAAAAAAGTATTTAGTCAGCCACCAATTGTGCAAGTTCTCCCACTTAAAAAGATGAGAGAGGCCTGTAATTTTCATCATAGGTATACCTCAAAAATTAATTTACAGTATATTCTGACTTTGTAGAGATAATTTTTTTTATTTGATATAAAATCTTTTTATGTTTATCCATTGAATGAATGTATAAATAAATAAGCATGAAGTAGTCTGGTGGTGAATACTTTTTAGGTACTGTAATGAAGCATTTGAAACATAAAATCAAAGCTAAGTGTTTTGCCCAAAATTATTAAAAAGACAATTATATAGAGTAGGAACAGTTTGGTTTCACAAACTTTGCATTACAATTTTGTTAGCTTTTCATTATGAGAGAAAACACAGAAACTTAGATCATGTGGGCTTATGTCAAATAAATTTTTCTGAAATACCAAATCTCAACTGACCAGGGCAGTGTTTTAGAGTGATGGTGGCACGTATGTTAGGAGGTACGGTGTTATAAGGGCTATAGAAGTTTCAGACCAGGGCCATCAGATTATTCTGTTGGTCTGGGCTTGACTACCATATTAATCTACTCCTAAAATAACTGCAACACATGTAAATTAATAACCAACAAGTCTTGTGGTGTACCTCTTTATCTCTAGTCCTGGACCAAATGGGAAGCTGGAAACACATTCATGATAACTCTGAAACATACAAACCGTGTTTTCTGTGTGGCACATCTGTTCCTTTCCTGTCACTTGGGAAGCAGGTGGTGCACCTGAAGGATTTGAAGGATAAAGGCCTTTTGATATCTAATCTCAACTCCACAGTGCCTTAAATTGATTTGCTTACAAATCAAAAAATGTCAACTTTTTCTGGACCTCAGTCATTTTAGTCACTAAAAGCCTGGTCTGTTTATTGTAAAGGTTTGTCTGGTTAGAGAAATAAAATGTGATATAAAAAAAATTGTTTGGGAGAACTTATTACAGTGGCAAACCTCTTCATGGTAGATATGGAATATCTTTTGGGCTGGTGGCAAAATAACAGTGTCGCTTTGCCATTACTTTTAAGTCTGTATACTGAGCATCCCTGCAACTAGCAGCAACAGTACAAGGAACTTCAATGTAGCTTGACTGACTTTTAATCAGAGAAGGACAGCGCTGAAACCATCAACTACTGATACAGTTGTCCTTCCACACAACTCATTTTACCATGGTTTTATTATAGTAAAAGTGTAGTAACTGTTTTTTGGTGGATTGATTACCATTTGTATCACCACAATTTGACTTAAAATGAATCATTACCATGATTAAACTATGGTTAGTGTAGCAAAACAATGGCTAATTTGTGGCTACCATGGTTTACTACAAAAAACTTTTTTTTTTTTTTTTTTTTTGGTAATAATGACTACAAGCAACTGTTTGGTTACCAACATTCTTTAAAAAAAAATCTTCTTTTCAATAGAAAAATCGCATACAGGTCTGAAACAACACGAGCTTGAGTAAATTATGACAACATTTTCAAGTCAATTCTGCTTTATTGTCAATTCTTCCACATGTACAGCACATACACACAGAGAATTGAAACTGCGTTACTCTCAGACCCTTGGTGCATACAGATAATATTAACAGTAGAACATAAATACAGATTAAATACAAATATACAAATAAGATCAAATGTAAAAAAAAAATATATAAAGCAGCACAAGGCACATGGCAGATAGAGTGCAAACCAGTGAAGTAAATAACAGTGCAGATATAATGATTTGTAGTGCAAAGAGCTTATTTAGACTGATTAAAGTGACAGTGTGTGTGTGTGTATTAGGGAGGGGGGAGTGGGAGAGTCCGTCAGAGGGTCAGAGTTCAGTGGTGCGTGGGGCAAA
>NW_015506297.1:152224-194887 GCF_001515645.1 Sinocyclocheilus grahami
TTGTCAATTCTTCCACATGTACAGCACATACACACAGAGAATTGAAACTGCGTTACTCTCAGACCCTTGGTGCATACAGATAATATTAACAGTAGAACATAAATACAGATTAAATACAAATATACAAATAAGATCAAATGTAAAAAAAAAATATATAAAGCAGCACAAGGCACATGGCAGATAGAGTGCAAACCAGTGAAGTAAATAACAGTGCAGATATAATGATTTGTAGTGCAAAGAGCTTATTTAGACTGATTAAAGTGACAGTGTGTGTGTGTGTATTAGGGAGGGGGGAGTGGGAGAGTCCGTCAGAGGGTCAGAGTTCAGTGGTGCGTGGGGCAAAAGAGGGGAGGGGGGGGGCAAGGTCGGGAGGGAGTTCAGCTTCCTGACAGCCTGATGGATGAAGCTGTCCTTCAGTCTGCTGGTCCTGGCCTGGAGACTCCACAGTCTCCTCCCTGATGGCAGCAGACTAAAGAAGCTGTGTGTTGGGTGGGTGGGATCACCTGCAATGTAGAGGGCTTTGCGGGTGAGACGGGTGTTGTAAATGTCCTGGAGGGAGGGGAGAGAGGCACCAACGATCTTCTCAGCTGCTCTCACTATGCGTTGAAATTTTTTCAATTTTTGAGTTAAGTATTAAATTTAGACCATCTTGTCTTGTATGTTGCTTCCACTGAGTAGTTGAAGGTCTTGGAATGAGCCCAGTGTTCCCTATGTGCTCTTATGTTGTTTTCCTCTGTCTAATACGTCTTGGGCAAATGACTGTCATTGAGCGAAGTGTACAGGAGGGCTTTCAAAGGTGAATCTTTTTTTTTCTGGGCTGTCATCTGATATAAATCTGTCCAGCCATCTGACACATCTGAGGTCCCTTGAGAGCTTGGCAAACACAGGTTTCCCTCATCCTCAAGAAATATTCGGAAGGAGTCTTAAGATACAATAGAGCACCATTAATCCCAACTCACAATATTCCAAGAAAAGTTATAAAAAATGTATGAGTGTGACTTGAGACACACTTCCTTAAAATAATATTAACTGTATAACATTTTATACATTACTAACATAATACTTCAGATATTGTTCTGCAACCCTGGAAGTAAAATAATCAAATTATTCACTGTAATTTCATGATCAGAAGATGCATAGCCAGAGCAAATAACAGTTTTTGGATTTAGTTACAGGGAGGAAAGTCTGAACGTTTAGAGTGCAATTGAGTTAAGAGAGAAATATCAAATGCTGGAGGCAATTCTTGTTTGCTCTGGATTGGGTCATTACATAAGTGACTAGAACAACTTTGGTTGCAAGCCAACATATAATCTGTGCCATTAATTACACAAGCCATATGGTCAACAGCGTCTAAACGCCATTTCCAGTTAGTCTCCTCGGGAGGTGCTGGAAGGCATGCTGACATTTACACTAAGATCTGTGGTCTGGCCTTGGCCTGTCACTGTTTCATTAAGCACTCAGTGCCTGGCTCACTGTAAACCATCACATGCTTTAAAATATACTTTGATAACTGAAAGCACCAGTATATCGACCAGAAGGCAAATCGATGCATTTTTGTAAGAAAAATATCCATATTCAAAACGTAATACTCACTTTAATGTAGCTTGCGCCAACAGTTGAACACGGAAGCAGCTCCAAGCGGATTACGTATGGAGGTCGGCTTTGCGCATGCGCCGCTCAGAAGTGACGAACGCGGAAGCGCAGGCAAGATACCAAAACAAAACACTGGTCACTAATTATAAGTATAAAACGAGGATTTTTAAAGAAGAATGTCGGAGGATATGGATATAAGCCAAGAGGAGACTAAAGTGCAAAAGTAAGGAAACTTTGCTTCCTTTGCTCCTGTTAACAAACGCTGGTTTTCACAAGACTAACCGGCGCAGCGCTGAACTCATACGTCATCCACCCAGAGCTGCTTCAGTGTACAACTGTTGGCGCAAGCAACATTAAAGTGATTATTAAGTTTTGAATATGGATATTTTTCTTAAACACATCGATTCGCTACAGGAGGCCTTTGTTCACCCCCCCGGAGCCGTGTGAGACATTTTTTTTTATGGATGGGCGCTTTTTATTTAACTTCTTTTGAACTGATGCATGCAACACCCGCTGAGTGGCATTAAACAGCTTGAAAGATCAAAAAAAAAATTTAATATAACTCCGACTGGATTCGTCTGAAAGAAGAAAGTCATATACACCTAGGATGACTTGTGGGTGAGTAATGTATGGGCTAACTTTCATTTTTGGGTGAACTAACCCTTTAATGGTGGCCCAAGATGGTCATGTCCTCTCTGCATCTCCCAAAGGAAATAGAGCCTTTTAAGAAGCCTGTGGCAATGAGCACAGTAAAGGCAGATGAAGACAGCAATGGAAGCTGTAGAGGTGTCAACAAGCATGGAGTGTGAAGCCTCTCTTTCACCCATCCAGTTCCCTTCATAGCTCACAAATTATCCCTTGGCGAGCATTTCCCCTGAGAAAAACCCTGCTCTGAGCTTGATCTGACATCTCTTGAAAAAACACTTTTCTCTTTAAGACTGTAAGAGTGCCAATGCAATGACAACAGAACTGTGTCTGGGTTGGTGTCTGTTCATGCACAAAAAATAGTTTAAAAAAGGACAGCAAGCTTTATTATAATTACTTTGAAATGCACACTTTTCATTCTACCCCCACCCCCTTCAGTGAGAAAATACCAACACTCAGGGAAAAAAACAGACACTTTTCGAGGTTCTGGATATGCCAACTTGAAGAATAACAGTCAACAACATTTCCATGGCAACCATATTCAGAACTCACTGTTCCCTGTGATGCAGCAGGATTATAGAACACTGGCCACAGTCACATCAGTTTAAAGATGGAGAAGCACCAGCAGCACTTACACTGACCTATCAAGATGACACTTGACACTTTGATTGCCATTGCAGTAATTGCAGCATATTATTGATATTCATGTGGCAATACTTGATATATACACTGAACAAAATTATAAACGCAACACTTTTGTTTTTGGCAGTGTATATATATGCTCTCAGGAAAAAAAGGTACAAAGCAGTCATTGGTGAGGTACCTTAGAACAAGGTATCAAGGTTAAAAGGTATATCTGTGCCATTTCTACAGATTACATGTTAGAACTTTAAAAAGTAAATTTGTACTATGGGGCTGTTGAATGCTTGAATCTGATTGGCTGACAATTATGACAACACACTGCTAAAGTAGTTCCAAACAGGTCTTGACTGCATTACATGTTCATATCACGATTTTAGTTATTTCAAAGGTCCTTACAGCTTACAGCAGCAAAAGAACCATAACCCACAACGACACTGACATTACGTTATTATGTACAGAAAGCCCATACTCTCTTTCTCCTGCTCTCTCTCCCTTACAAAACACACACACATACAGCACAAACCCACACTTGCACATACAGAAGCATACATGTGCACAGAAACGTGTTGTTAACACTACTCTGACAATTTTATCAGTAAAATAGTTGGTAACACTTTATAATATATAAAGTGCAATTCATTACAGAAATGCTCTGTAATGAATTGCAAATGCTCTGCATTTAACCCATCCAAAGTGCACATACACAGCAGTGAACACACACCCGGAGCAGTGGGCAGCCATTTATGCTGCAGCGCCCGGGGAGCAGTTGGGGGTTCGGTGCCTTGCTCAAGGGCACTTCAGTCGTGGTATTGAAGGTGGAAGAGAGTGCTGTACATTCACTCCCCCCACCCACAATCCCTGCCGGTACGAGACTCGAACCTGCAACCTTGGGTTACGAGTCCAACTCTCTAACCATTAGGCCACAACTTAACAAACATTATATAATTATTATTCTTAACAGATCATTAGTTAATATATATTCACATAGCTAGAAATATGAGATCATGTTCTTGTTAATGTTTACTAATCAACTTACTAAACATTACCTAATGATTAACATATATGATTATTTAATGTAAATTGAAATGCTTTCAAATGTCAGTAAACTTTCAGTTCATATGATCTTCATTTGTTTGTCTTTGTTTGTTGTGTAGACCTCTATTTACACATCTTAACAAAATAGTCAATTCATTATTTGTTCATGTTTTTGCAGTACACAATCTAAAGTGGAAATTATTCATCATTTGCAAATGTGTATATACTGTATGTTTACTAATCATTAATACCTTTATGAGCAGTCATCTCAATGGCAAAAATGTCCTGAAAGACCTGAATTTACCCTATTCACACATCTTGACTAATTATTTGTTCATGTTTTTGCAGTAGCCAAGCTAAAGTTGAAACTAATCATCATTTGTAAATGTTTATAAACAATTACTAATCATTTAGTATTTTTATGGGCATTGGACTAATGTAACAAGGTTTGTGTAAAGGGTGGCTGGTTAAGTTTAGCTAAATGCTTGCTAAAGAAATAAGAGATTGTAATTGTGGTGCAAAAATGTTTTTAATGCCTCAACACACATTAGTATACTACTCTTCAATATATCATTCAACAGGATATTCCTTGAATCATAAATAAACAGGAGAAAACAAGTAATATTTCAAAAGAAAATACTTGTTAATTTATCAAAACAATATAATTTTTATATTAATTTATCAATATAATATAAACAGATTGAACCGTGTTCCCTTATAATAATCAAATTGACCCCTGTACACTGTTGACCCTTTAACCAACCCTTAAACCTACCCATACCACCAAACCTGTCCCTAAACTTACCCGTGTCACACCTCAATAACAGCAGAAGTGTTGAGCATTAACACAAGCTTTTATTCAGTTTATAACATCTGTTAAAATCATTTGTAGATTTTCAATAAGTGCATGATCATATGGAATTGAAAGTTTAATGACATTTCTAAGCATTTTAACTTATATGGAATAATGATTTGTTAAACAATCTAATGTTTAATAAGTTTATTAGCAAACATTAACAAGCACATTATCTCCCCTTTCTAACTCTTTGAATATGTATTAACTAATGATCCATTAAGCATTACATAATGTTTGTTAATGATTTATTAATGAAAGTTATTATAAAGTTGTAAGGGAAACAGGTCAATTTAGCTCAAAGGGAATCATTTAAGATTTTAAAGGGAATTTGGACAGAATCACTGTTTTACGGCTGATTATTGAGACGTTATACGGCTCATTCAATGAATCGCTGGCCATCAACTCTGCAATGGATATTAATATCCAAACTATAGTGAAAACACTATTAATTAGCACAGTAACAAGATCGGCAGTTTAAGACATTAACTTGTGAGCACAAAACACAAGATACTTCTCTTTTCAATATAGATAAGGCTTTATTGGATAAATCTAAGACATCTAAACTAATCTAACACATAAACACACACATTCACACAAGTTGCAAAGAGAGAGAAAGTGAGGAAATAATTAGTTTAAGAGAATGAAAATGTTAAATCCCAAGTTTACAGCAATATGTGCAATTGCATAGATCTGAACAACCATAAATCACTTAATTAACCCTCGCATTGAGTTCCTCAATTAGGTAAAAATTTATATTAAATGCACCAGTTCAGCTAGGATCTGGAGGTACTTGCGTTGCGTTGCCTGTATGGGGGTTCCCTTTGTTGTGGTCCTTGCAGAACAGGGGGTTTCCCGCGGTGGCTGGGGGAGCCAGTATTTGGGTGCTGGCTGACGATGCAGAGCTGTGGTCTGAAGTTGAAGTTTAGACGGCACTCTTTCAGAGACACGGGGTTGGGCAAAACTTAACTCGGAACACACGAAACTCTCAACGGAAAATAAAATAAACTAAAGTAAAGAAATAGAAGTAAAGTTTGACGAGACTAGGTGGTGTTTCTCCTCATGTTTTTGGAGGAGCTGGCGTGTAAGCCCGAGCACGCTCAAAAAGCTAAAGAAGCATGATTAAAAAGCATAGCTCAAAGCTATGACTAAAAAGAAGAGAGTGAAACAAAGAGCGAGCAAAGAAAGGGGTTGAAGAAGAGAGATTATTTAATGGTGTCCTGAGTATTTAAACTGGGCTTTTGGACACCTCCCAAATGGTGTTTTGACCAATTAGATGTCATCTTTGCTGGGGTGTTGTATATTCCTCCTCCCAATTCATAAATCAAAATGTTATCTCATCAAGCACATGGTCCGAGTTTTAAAGCTCTTGCAGCGTATAATTTTGGACATGATTTCTATAACAAGAATATGATACATTTGACAAAGAATTGATTGGAAGAACGTTTCAAGCAAGAAGATTCAAACACACACATACTAAACATGAATGTGATCCTATAAACTATTCAATAGTTATTCAAAATACATACACAATAAATGATTAAGACCTGATAGTCTGATGTGTGGGTTACATACATGATATGGAGTTATGCATAGAAATGATCAGTTGCTCACCAGTCCTTTTAGTGTCATTTAGATAAATATTTACATGGAAATGCAGTTTCTGTGCCATTCTCTGAACATAAGGACATGTTCTGTGAATATGAGAGACCTCTTAACCTCTGGTCTTCATACAAGGAATTTCAGTCTGTTCTCTGTCGTCGAGGTGGGGGAAGCCAATCCAAAGAGCTCATGATTGCTATCACTGGTTACCATGTGATGATCACGCCGTACATCTCTTTTGACCATTAATCTTAATTACTTGCCCCCAAAATTGACAATCTCCTTGGAATTGTCAATAAGTGTTCTTTTGTTTAAATGCTGTGAGCTACTCAAAGCTGCTAGTTGGTTCAGGCTTGTGGCACCAGGATCTGATTTACGACATCCTGTGTCTTGGGCTTCTGTGGAATTCGGCTCCTCGTGTTTCAACTGTTCTTTATCAAATCTTACATTGTCTGATTCGGTCTGATACCCTACAAAGTGTTACCAAATAGTTTAGCAAAGTATAAGTTACATGACATTTCTCACTAGCGAGGTAATAAATGGCACTGTTATTAGGGCAGATTAATGTATGGTTTTGCTAATAGAAGAGATGCTGCTGCCGATCACAGGGATTAAATTTCCGTCGCTACAACGGATTTCCGTCAGTTCATAAAGACAGTCACTTGATTAATTCCTGAATGATTCAGCCGTTCGAACAAATCAATTGAATGAATGATTCAGTTATAAAACCAGTGACTTGCCGCCAGCCTGCTGGCGGATTTACTTAAATTTTTAGTGTATAATTTCAGTTATTTAAATATTTCTATAGTCAATTTTTTTTAACATTAATCTCCACATGAATTTATGAATTTAATTGCACTCATGCTACATCTGAGCCTCATTAAATGTCTAAAAATTTACCTACAAGCCACTTTTGTGTTCCTCTGTGCCACCTCTGTAGTACAAATTAATTTATTAATACTAATTTCATATGATTGGTAACTTATTTGTCTTATATATAACTCATTAGTCTGCTATCAACAACACAAAACAGACATTTTGGAATTAGCAACAGTGGCATTGGATGAGATGCGTGTAATGAGGGTGAGGCGGAAGCCAAGGAATAATTAATATGCGGAAGTTTATTGAAGCAGTCCAACAAAACCAAACTCGGGGTTGGTAAAAACAGGCAATGAGGTCAAAAACACAGTAAAGCAGTCCAACCAGGCAAACAGGCAAAAGGGGTAATCCAAAAGAGAAGTCAAAACAAACAGATAAACAGGTCATACACGTGGTAAGAAGGCAGCGATACAAACGCTTGGTAAGGCAGGATAAACTGGCAATACTTCGCAAAGCAGTCATGTGGTGGCCAGGTTAATATGGCCACTAAACAGGAAGTGGTTGCAGAGAAAGCAGAGGGAGTGCTAACAGTCAATACTCGGGCGAGGGCTCCCTCTGCTGGCTTGGTGTTACAATGCGTAAGAAAGTAATACTACTGACAAGAGAGATTTAAGGACAAAAACCTTATACATGTCATAAAATGTTTTATCTGAACAATGCCTTGAAGTGTGGTAGCCATAGTATAAGTAGAATAATTGACTCGAGACTGTTGAATTATTAGAAAATAATGCACACCCGAGGTGTCATTATATTCTAATAATTCAAAGCCCCCTTGTGAATTATTGCTTACATATACTGTAACAAATCAGCTCATGAGGAAATATGAATAATTAATCATAACTAGTTATAATTAATTATGAATATTTAGATCCACTGTAGATATTTACAGTAGCTGACCTCTCAGGGTCAACTGTCTTGTCAATTCTAAGAATGTTAATTTCCTGGTTAAGGGAAATAACTTTCTTACTGTACAATTCTACAAAAGCTTGTAGCATAAATCTGCATGATTAAGTGACTCCAGTTATGAGCAAACAATGAACAACGTCAAGTGTGATACAAGTAAGGTTTTATTAACTATATAAACACTTAAACTAGTCTAACATACTACATAAACACTTAAATTGGTCAAACACACACATACACACACACACACACACACACAATTTGTATAGGAAAGGGTTAAAGCTTAACTCAGTACAGAAAGAGACATAAGGAATGAAATTTATGGAACCATTTGCATATTCAGCAGATCTACACCTGAGGGAAACGTCAGATTCTTAGTTCAAACACACCTTGTAAAAAGGTGTAACTGATACTTAATGTATCAATTAATAAGACTAAGTTTGATACTTGCAAGTCTCATCTGTCTGAAAGAGATTCCTGATGCAATCTTAAGGCCCAAGATCTTGCTGAAGTTGGTTGATGAAAAAAAAAACAGTTTGAGTCAGAGTATCTTTGTTAAATGAAAAGGTCGAGGCCGAAGCCTGGCACGAACTTAGGGTTTCCGGGTGCCATGGTTTGGTGTCATTTGCAGACATCCTGGCATCCAGTTTACTGGGTGAGGGGACTGTGGCGATTTGTTAATCTAATGAAGAACTGATTTGTTAAATCATATGAAAAATTGTGTGTTTGATTGGTCCAGATGCTACATACACTCCGGCCACTTTATTCGGTACACTTTAGTAGTACCGTTGTTGGACTCTCTTTTGCCTTCAGAAAATGCCTTAATTCGTCATGGGATAGATTCAACATGGTGGCAGAAAGATTCCTCAAACATTTTGGTCCATATTGACATGATAGCATCATGCAGTTGCTGCAGATTTGTCAGTTGAATGTCTATGATGTTAATCTCCTGTTCCATCATATCCCAAAGGTGCTCTGTTGGACTGGGATCTGGTGACCGTGGAGGCCATTTGAATTTAGTGAACTCATTGAAAAGAAACCAGTTTGAGATGATTTGAGCTTTGTGACATGCTGCGGTATCCTGTTGGAAGTAGCCATCACAAGATGTGTACACTGTGGTGGGATGGATGTGATCAGCAACAATATTCACGTAGGCTGTGACATTTTAACAATGCTCACTTAATAATAATAATAATAATATGTTTAATTTATATAGCGCCTTTCCCAAGCTCAAGGACGCTCTACAAGGTACACCAAAGCAGCAAATACTGATTACAAAGAAACAATGTCATTGGACATTTGCCCAATTCAGTTACAAATAATGCAGTTGCATGTAACACAGATTACGCAGAAAAGACAGAAATAGAAAAACAAAACAGACAAATACACAATGTAAATTAGTGATAGTGTTGATTTAAACATAAGTTTTAAGCTTTGATTTGAATTCACTAAAAGAGGTGACTGACCTGAGTGCCAGGGGAAGTGAATTCCAAAATTTGGGTGCAGTAACAGAGAAGGACCTGCCGCCCATTGAAGATAGGCGGAATCTAGGTACACAAAGAAGTTCAGAATTAGAAGACCGGAGTGTGCGAGAAGGTATATAAGAAGAAAGTAAGTCGGAAAGATAGGAGGGAGCAAGACCTTTGAGTGCCTTAAAGGTGGGCAGAAGAATTTTGTATTGCACACGAATAGATACCTACCAGTGCCTTGCCTATCAGTGAAGATTATATAGAATAGGGGTGATGTGAGCAGATTTTTTTGTGGAAGTTAATAATATGGCAGCAGAATTTTGAATGTACTGCAGACGAACAATGGAGTGAGCTGATAAGCCAGAGAAAAGAGCATTACAATAGTCAAGGCGAGTGGTAATAAATGCATGCACTAATGATTCCGCTTCTTTTCTACTGAGGAAAGGAAGAAGTTGCGCAATTCGACGTAGTTGAAAAAAAGCAGCTTTGGAAAGTTTGCTAATGTGGTCATCCAAGGTCAGTGATGGGTCTAGAATGATACCTACGTTTCTAACAGTAGCCGATGGGAAAATAGAAATAGGTCAAAGCTAGAAACATCAATTTTATTTTTTATTAGAGATGGGGGACCAATTATTAAATTTTCTATTTTCCTCAAGTTCAGACTAAGAAAATTTGAATGTAGCCAATCCTTTAACTCACTTAAACATGAAGATAAGGATGTCATTGAATGGGTAGAATCTGGTTGACAAGCAGTATATATCTGGATGTCATCTGCATAACAGTGGTAGTTAAAACTATGACGACTAAATATTTGGCCAAGAGGCTGAATGTATAGGATGAATAATAATGGTCCGAGAACTGAGCCCTGGGGAACACCCTGTTTGAGCAAAACAGTGGGAGATTTGGAATTGTGCAGTGAGATGAAGTATTGCCTATCTGTGAGATATGAGAAGAACCAGGATAATGCAGAACCTGAGATGCCAACCTCTGCAAGGCGAGATAGTAATATCTTATGACAAACAGTATCAAAAGCTGAGCTGAGGTCAAGTAATAAAAGGATTGATAAACTGCCTGAGTCTCCAGAAAGTAATAGATCATTGACAACCTTTACTAGAGCAGTTTCCGTACTGTGCCGTGAGCGAAAACCAGACTGAAAAATATCAGAGATTGTTGCGAGCTAGAAATGACTGCAGCTGAGAGGCAACAGTCTTTTCCATGATTTTAGATACAAATGGCAGGTTAGAGATTGGACAGTAGTTGGATAGATTTTGACACTTGGTACTAAGGGGCCCACAATATGCAAGAAAATATAATTACGCCATTATAACATTACACCACCAGCAGCAGCCAGAACAACTAATATATGACAGGATGGATCCATGCTTTCATGTTGTTTATGCCAAATTCTGACCCTACCATCCAAATGTCACAGTAGAAATCAAGACTCATCAGACCAGACCATCTTTTTCCAGGACAGGAGTGACACCCAGTGTGTCTTCTGCTGCTGTAGCCCATCTGCTTCAGGGTTCAATGTGTTGTGTGTTTTTCAAGGACTCGGTCAAAATATAATGTATGTAATCAAATCAAAATGTATTTATAAAGCACCTTAAAAACACACAGAGTGTGCCAAAGTGCTGTAAAATTAGATAAAACAAAATAAAATACAAATAGAGAGATAATAAAAATAAAGCAAGAGCAAAATAAAATACAATAAAAATAAACTAATATACAGTAAATGCATATACTACGAACCAATAGTCCTCACAAAGCAAATCCAATACCTCAGAAAAACTTGATGTTGTAACAGAAACTATTGACTCTCTCTTTTCAAGCACTTAAGATACGATTGCTCCTTAACACTTCAAAAAGATTAAGGAAAACAGTCCAATAGCGTGTTATAACAGGCATTCTCGCACCTTGAAGAGAGCAACCCGGAAAATGGAGCGCACCTGGAAGAAGACAAAACTAGAGGTATTTTGCATTGCATGGAGGGAAAGTACTTCTACTTACAGAAAAGCTCTAAAAACAGCTAGATCTGCTTAGTTTTCAT
This sequence comes from Sinocyclocheilus grahami, assembly GCF_001515645.1. Classification (NCBI taxonomy): domain Eukaryota; kingdom Metazoa; phylum Chordata; class Actinopteri; order Cypriniformes; family Cyprinidae; genus Sinocyclocheilus; species Sinocyclocheilus grahami. Next base: position 163,896 of record NW_015506297.1, read on the forward strand.
CTCTTTTAGAAGAAAACAAACAACTCCAGGCATTTATTCAATTTAATTCAATTCAAGTTTATTTGTATAGCGCTTTTTATGATACAAATCGTTGCAAAGCAACTTTACAGAAAATTATGTTTCTACAATATTTAGTAGTAGCTTATCAGTGGTGACTGTCAGTTTATGTACATATGGCAGAAATGTATGGAAAAATCAATTAAAGACGTAATCAAACAGACGATGAACACTATTATCAGCAATTATTATATGATGCAATCAAACTTATAGCAAAGTTTGGTAGTTCCGTATGTTGTTTCAGGGTTGGCATCATCTGAGGTCCTCTGAGGGGTTGGTATCATCTCTTCTCAGGTGTTATGGATCCAGACTGAAGCTTGTGTAAATCCTAGTTACCACGGGATGTTAATCCCGTGGCAAAAGACAGAGAAACAAATACAAACATAATTAGCGTAGCTGCTGTTCCAACCAAGCAAAAATTATTTGTTTAACCCAAACTAACGAATAATAATGTGCATTTGATTAGATATAACTGCAGTAAAAGATTATGACTGCAGTAAAAGATTATGAGATGCATTATTTGAATGCTTGGCCAAAGAGATGTGTCTTTAATCTAGATTTAAACAGAGAGAGAGAGTGTGTCTAAACCCCGAACGTTATCAGGAAGGCTATTCCAGAGTTTGGGAGCCAAATGCGGAAAAAGCTCTACCTTCTTTAGTGGACTTGCTATCCTAGGTACTACCAAAAGTCCAGAGTTTTGTGACCTTAGGGAGTGTGATAGATTGTAGCGTGGTAGAAGACTAGTTAGGTACGCAGGAGCTAAACCATTACGGGCCTTGTAGATAAGTAATAATATTTTGTAACTGATACAGAACTTACTAGGTAGCCAGTGCAGAGACTGTAAAATTGGGGTAATATGATCATATTTTCTTGACCTGGTAAGGACTCTAGCCGCTGCATTTTGGACTACTTGTACCTTATTTAAGATGCAGGACAACCACCTAGCAGTGCATTACAATAGTCCAGTCTAGAGGTCATGAATACATGAACTAGGTTTTCTGCATCAGAAACAGGTAACATGTTTCGTAGCTTGGCTATGTTTCTAAGATGGAAGAATGCTGTTTTTGTAACATGGGAAATATGATTTTCAAAAAACAATTTGCTGTCTAATATAACACCCAGATTTTTGACTGTAGAGGAAGTAACAGTACATCCGTCTAGTTGCACATTGTAATCCAAGAGATTCTGTGTACTTTTTTTGGGTCCGCTAAGTAATATATCTGTCTAATCCGAATTTAATAGAAGAAAATGATTGGTCATCCAAACTTTTACATTTTTAACACACTCTGTTAGTTTAGATAATTTAGAAATTTCATCTGGTCTTGTTGAGATATATAGTTGAGTATCATCAGCATAACAGTGGAAACTAATCCCGTATTTTCTAATAATATTACCAAGGGCCAACATGTATATTGAAAATAGCAGAGGACCTAGGACAGATCCTTGTGGCACTTCATATTTTACTGGTGATAATTGAGATGACTCTCCATTTAAATAAAAAAAGTGGTAGCGATCAGACAGGTAGGATCTAAACCATCTTAAAGCCTGCCCTTTAATACCTGTATAGTTTTGTAATCGATCTATGAGTATGTCATGATCTATAGTGTCGAACGCAGCACTAAGATCAAGTAAAACTAGCAATGAGATGCAGCCTTGGTCTGACGCAAGAAGCAAGTCATTTGTAATTTTAACAAGTGCAGTTTCTGTGCTATGGTGGGGCCTGAAACCTGACTGAAGTTCTTCATAGAGATCTTTTTTTTGCAGGAAGGAGCACAATTGAGCAGACACAACTTTTTCTAAAATTTTAGACATAAACAAAAGATTTGAAATGGGTCTGTGATTTGCCAGTTCACTAGGATCTAGTTGTAGTTTCTTAATAAGAGGCTTAATAACTGCCAGCTTGAATGGTTTTGGGACGTGACCTAAAGACAACGACGAGTTAATAATATTGAGAAGCAGTTCTTCTGCTACAGGTAACAACACTTTCAGTAATTTAGTGGGTACAGGAGCTAACAGGCATGTTGTTGGTTTAGATGCAGTGATAAGTTTATTTAGCTCTTCCTGTCCTAATTGTAGGCATCTTTTAGAGCCTGTCTATAGCTGGACATACTGTTTTTCCAAGTTAGTTTTTCTCCATTTGTGCTCAAGACTACAAGTTTCTTTCTTGAGAGAATGTTATACCATGGCACAGTACGTTTTTCTCTAACTTTTTTCAATTTGATGGGGGCAACAGCTTCTAATGTATTAAAGAAAATAGTGCCCACGTTGTTAGTCATTTTGTCTAGTTCATATGTATTAATGGATACACAGAGCAGTTGAGATAAATCAGGCAGGTAATTTGTGAATCTGTCTTTGGTGGCTGGAACAATAGTTCTGCCCGGACGATAATGCGGAGCCATATAGTTAATATCAGTAATACGCAGCATGCACGATACAAGGAAATGGTCAGTAACATCATCACTTTGAGGTACGATATCTATATCAGTAAGATTAATTCCATGCGATATAATTAAATCTAGCATATGACTAAAATGGCTCATGCTTATAACAGTAGCTTGATGGAGTAGACTCATTTAGACCAATATAATAATTTGGTTTTAGCCAGGTTTCAGTCAAGCAGAGTACATCAGAACTATTATCTGTGATAATTTCATTTGCAATAACTGCTTTGGGTGTGAGTGATCTAATGTTTAGGAGCCCAAAATTAAAAAAAAAAGTTGTTCATTTATTTTACATTTTTCTGGTTTAATCACGATCAGATTTTTTCTAGATCCTGCAATAAATGTATATTTTGACCTCACTATTCTCGGAACAGACACAGTCATTATAGATTGGACAGCGCAAGTACTTATATTTAAGTGGGTAGAACAAAAGCCATCATATTATGCATGTTATTTGAGAATTGGCTTACTAGTCATATGGAGCGTAGCGTCCTGGAGATGTTGTCCGACAGGAGTTCCGCTCCGACTCTGCAGGGGTGCAGGCCATCAGCGCGAAAAAGCTTAGGATGCCCCCAGAAAAGATTCCAATTATTAACAAAGAGCAGTTTCTGTTCTTTACACCATGACAATAACCATTAATTTAAAGCAAAAAGTCTACTGAACCTTTCGTGTCCTCGTCGATACGTGAGAAGCGGTCCTGACACAATGATCGTCGTCGCGGGCGATGTGCTGCGCACCGTCCCCATCAGGCTCCTGAAGTCCCTCTTCAGTGTCTACGTCTGCCGCAGCTTGGTGTCGTTAACCCCGGCGTGACGCACGACTACTCCGGGGCTCTCGTTGCCCTTCAGGATCAGTATCTGTGCAGAAACATCAAGAACACGAGCACCAGGGAAACAGTGAGTGTGCACTTTACCTTCAGCTAACGTAGCACGGACATGCTGGACAATGATGTCTCCGATGATCACAGCGTCACGTTCTGTCTCGCGGAGGGGTGCGAAGCGGTTCCAGGTGGAGATCTCGAAGACCGGAGGCGGCGGAGGGGGAGAGGTCGTCGCCCAGTGCCTGGCTCGCGTCTTCAGCTGCGGGTGCACCCAGGGTCCGTGGTGTCCCGGCTCCGGAGTGAAGGACATCTGGGAAGATCGTGTCCTGGGTGCACCGGGCCTGTGTAGAGAAATACACGGAGTAGAGGTCCCACCGACTGTTAGCATCGCGCTGTATACTTACGCCGGACTTGTAAATGTCAGCCCAGTGATGTTTCCAGGGCCTGCTTCTCCACCAGGTCGCAGATCTGCTTCTCCAGAGCCTCTAGCTCGAGCTGCATTCGAACGTGCAACCTCTACTTCCGAACGTGTCCTCATCTGCACTCAAAGGTAGACACACATCAGCCATTAAAGCAAGTAACAGTGAGTAAAACAATGGTAATGTGTGTGTGTATACAGTATTAGCAATGTAAGCGAGATTAGCGGCAACCCCGCTGGCAATGCTAATGGGCTGTAAGCTAATAGTGGACTCGGGAAATCAAAATGAAACTAGTGATAACAAGGCACTCTGATTGTTTTTGTTGTAGAATACGCTAGGGGATATATTCACACATTATAGAAACGAAAATGATGGTGTATAAAATTGATTTTAAGATAACAAAAATAATGATAAAGAATTAACTTGACGGACCTCAAACTCCACTATACACTATACAGTGGCTAAATTAATGAAAAATAAAGCATCAACAGGCACAGACATTTCCCAACAGCACAACAGTAATGACTTTATGAACTTTACTTCCAAGATCGATACTATTAGAGATAAAATTAGAACCATGCAGCCGTCAGCTACAGTATTGCATCAGATAGTCCACTATAGATCCCCTGAGGAACAATTCCACTCATTCTCTGCTATAGGAGAGGAAGTATTGTATAAACTTGTCAAATCATTAAAACCTACATCATGTATGTTAGACCCTATTCTAAAAGAGATTCTTCCAGAAGTCATATATCCTCTTCTGAATATTATTAATCCATCAATGTCATTAGGATATGTCCCAAACACTTTCAAACTGGCTGTTATTAAGCCTCTCATTAAAAAATAAAAAAGAAACAACTTTATCCTAGAAAATTAGTTAATTACAGACCTATTTCAAAATCTCCCTTTTCTGTATAAAATACTATAAAATGCAGTATCCTCTCAGCTATGAGAGCTATGAGAGGAATTCCACGACTTAGAGAGAAATGGTATCTGTGAGGATTTTCAATCAGGATTTAGACTGTATCATAGTACAGAGACTGCTCTCATCAGAGTTACAAATGACCTGCTCTTAGCATCCAGTCGTGGTTGTATTCAGAGGTCACCATAGCTATCTGGATCCAGTCCGTATCCTGACCAGATGGTGGATCAGCACCTAGAGAGACGACCTCTACAGCCCTGAATGTCAGTGGAGACCATGTCAACTAGATGAGCCCTAGAGACAGATCCCCTGAAAAGACCGCATCAACTAGATGGCCATTGTAATAAGACCACAGAAACCACACAAGTCCTCTGCACAACCTGACCTGTGTTGCAGCCTGGAATTAAACTACGACATGCTGGCTTCATCTGGCCAGAGGAGAACTGGCCCCCCAACTGAGCCTGGTTTCCAGGCCAGAATAGTGGATATATGATCCCTCTTTCTTGTGTTAGTCAGCAACCTTGCTGCAGTATTTTGAACGCGCTGAAGATGTGAAAGCAAAGACTGACTTACACCCAGGTACAAAGTATTACAATAATTAAGACATGAAAAAATAAAGGCATGAATTACTTTCTCCAGATCAATGAAAGATAAGACAGATGAGTTTAGCAATATTTCACAGCTGAGAAAAAGCGCTCCGGTTACTAACGCAATCTCGGTTCCCCGAGATATAGGAACGAGCAATGCATTGACATGCTTATGAGGAAACTCCTGTTTACTCTGATACTGAAGCCTGATTTGTTCACGTTTGTGTAGGTGCACAAACCAATGGTGTGTAGCGTCTGGACCAATCAAACACACAATTTTTCATTTGATTTAACAAATCAGTTCTTCATTAGATTAACAAATCGCCACAGTCCCCTCACCCAATAAACTGGATGCCAGGATGTCTGCAAATGACGCCAAACCATGGCAACCCTGACACCAGATACTTTTACGACCTCATGGAATGTGAGCAGGGAAAAGCACTGTCTTTTCATAAGGAAAATCCCCAAGGCACAGTAGGAATAGTTAAAGGCCCCGCTCCAGGGACCCGCCCAGGTTTGGTTGTTCTGTTAGGTTCTGAGAAGATGTGAGCTCCAATGCTCCAGGACATCCTAAGTTTGTGCGCCAGGCCTTCAGCCTCGACCTTTCTATTCATCAAGATCCTCTGACTCAAAACTGGTTCTTTTCATTGACCGACTTCAGCAAGGATCAATGGAATTTTCAGATTGCATCAAGCCTTTCTTTCAGACAGACGAGACTTGCAAGTATCCAAACTTAGTCTTATTAACTGATACATTAGGTATCATTTTCACCTTGTTACAAAGGTGTGTTTGAACTAAGAATCTGATTTTTCCCTCAGGTGTAGATTTGCTGAATATGCAAATGGTTCCATAATTTCATTCCTTATTTCTCTTCTCTGTACTGAGTTAAGCTTTAACCCTTTCCTATACTAACTGTATGCGTGTGTGTGTGTGTGTGTATGTGTATGTTAGACCAGTTTATGTGTTTATGTAGTATGTTAGACTAGTTTAAGTGTTTATGTAGTTAATAAAACCTTACTTGTATCACACTTGACGTGGTTCATTGTTTGCTCATAACTGGAGTCACTTAATCATGCAGATTTATGCTACAAGCTTTTGTAGAATTGTACAGTAAGGAAGTTATTTCCCTTAACCAGGAAATTAACGTTCTTAGAATTGACAAGACAGTTGACCCTGAGAGGTCAGCTAAATATCTACAGCGGATCTAAAATATTCATAATTAATTATAACTAGTTATGATTAATTCATATTTCCCATGAGCTGATTCGATACAGGTGCTTCAACCCACTAAAAGGGGAGGAGCCGACCTCTATATACTGTAAGTCGGCCCTGAGCGCCATTTCATCAGAATCTTTCGACTGAAGCGACTGTCATCGATTTGCGTGCAGCCTTATAGCACGGCAACCTATGCAATGCATGTTCCCTTATCTCAGGGAGCCAAGGTTATGTTAGTGTAGGGTATCAGACTGAGTCAGACAATTTAAGATTCGATCAAGTGCATGGTTGAAACACGAGGAGCCGAATTCCACAGAAAGGCCCAAGATGACAGCATGTTCATAAATCAGATCCTAGCGCCAGCCAGTCTGAAGCAAGCCTAACCAACCAACTCTTTCACAGAACAGCTTGCAACATTAACACAAAAGAACAACTCAGGAAGGAGATTGTCAATTTTGGGGCAAGTAAGCAAGATTGATGGTCAAAGAGATGCACAGCATGACAACTCTGCATCTTCAGCCAACGCCCAACCACTGGCTTCCCAAGATGTCACTTCAATGACCACTGAACTTCCAGCCAATCAGCAACCTCGGGAAACACCCTTTTTTGCAAGGACGACAACAAAGGGAACCCCCCTACACAGGCAACGCAAGTACCTCCAGATTCTAGCTGAACTGGTGTATTTAATATAAATTTTAACCTCATTTAGGACCTCAATTCGAGGGTTAATTAAGTGATTGATGGTTGTTTAGGTCTATGCAATTGCACATATTGCTGTAGACTTGGGATTTCACATTTTCATTCTCTTAAACTCATTATTTCCTCACTTTCTCTCTTCCTGGAACTTGTGTGAATGTGTGAGTGCTTGTGTTTATGTGTTAGACTAGTTTATATGTCTTAGATTTATCCAATAAAGTCTTATTGATATTTAAAAGAGAAGTATCTTGTGTTTTGTGCTTACAAGTTAATGTCTTAAACTGACGATCTTGTTACTGTGCTAATTAATAGTGTTTTCATTATATTTTGGATTTTAATATTCATTGCAGAGTTGATGTTATATGGCTCGTTCAATGAATCGCTGGCCGACTCAGTGATCAGCCATAAAACAGTGATTCTGTCCAAATTCCCTATTAAAACATAAATTATTCCTTTTGAGCTAAATTTACCTGTTTCCCTTACATTAGTAACCGGAACGTTCACTTTCAAACAGTTTCTCCCATTGTGTTGACTTACGTTTATGGGGAATTTGTGCTATAAGCAAGAGCAGAACGAGGCCATTCTTTGAGACCAGCCCCGGGTACTCGTACTGAGGGCTCCTATAAGAATGAACCAATAATGAGACCCAAGCCTTTTAGGTGGAGGATGACATAAGATAACCCTCTCCACTTACAAAAGTGATTAGGTAGAATTAAGCAGATAAAATCTGTGCCTGCAGGGCAGGGACATCTGATCTCTGTCAAACTCAGCGAAAGGGCCATGGCCTTTGCCGTTCGCCTGCACAGCGGCATTAGTAGAGCGCAGAGCCAGGTCAGTCACTGTGTGCAGCTCTCTAAAGGTATCAGAACTCTCGTTGGACTCATCAATGGTGCAGAGAAGTTTTGCCTGGAACACTTGAAGTACCGCCATCATGTGAAGCGCTTAGCCAGCCTGGCCAACTACTGAATAAGCCCTGTTTGCTAGGGCTGAGGTAGTTCTGCAGGGCTTAGATGGATGCGTTGCATGGTCTGTGAAGCGCTGAGCCAACCTGGCCAACTACTGAATAAGCCCTGTTTGCTAGGGCTGAGGTTATTCTGCAGGGCTTAGATGGATGCGTTGCATGGTCTTTCAACCCCAGGGCTGATGGAGGGCACAGATGCACAGCAACCTCCTCTTCCAGAGGGGGAGCTTGCTATTACCTCTTTCTTCAGCGTGATGAGAGTGGTGGAGGTAGAGGGATTAACACACTCCTTGTAGGGGGCGCACCACTTCCTGCTGATTTCCTCGTGAACTGATGGCAGGAATGGAGTGGGCTGTTGGTGGAATGTTGACCGGGTCCCTTCAGGTACCACTCGTCGAGGAGGCCATGGATGGGCTCTTACGGAGCCATCCAAGCCAGGCCGAGATCCTCCACAGCCTTAGTTATGTAGCGTCTGGACCAATCAAACACAATTTTTCATTTGATTTAACAAATCAGTTATTCATTAGATTAACAAATCGTCACAGTCCCCTGACCCAATAAACTGGATGCCAGGATGTCTGCAACGACACCAGGCCCCCCCTGGTTACCATGGCAACCCTGACACCAGATACATTTACGACCTAATGGAATGTGAGCAGGGAAAATCACTGCATGTACCAAAGCAAGAGGCAAATGCACAGTAGAAATTTACTTTTCTACTAATTAATTCATAGGAAGACCTTTCTTTGAATGAACTCACATATCCTTCAGGTCATGGTGTATGTTGTCTTTGAGATTTTATACTGTTTTATGCAGGCTTATGATGGAAACACTCATGTTTACCATGTTTAGTATCTATGAATTCGCCTTCTGATGATCTAAACGAGCGTGAATATTATATGTTGGTACACATAGGGAAATTTCGATTCAAGTTCCATTTGCAAGGTACCATGCCCTCACACAAAGGGTCATAAAAACTCCCCCAGTATCCAGAACTCCTACTTGGGACTTCAGCCTTTCTCATTGGACAAGCCCATTTTGAGAGGCGGGAATCTTCCGAGACATTAAAAGCCCCACACTAGGGGCTAGTGTTGTTTTTGGCGGCCTGTTTTAATTTTAGTTTTAGTCTAATCTTTGTGTGAAACTGTCATTTTAGTATTCAAACTTAGTCTTATTAATTGATACATTAGGTATCATTAGCAACCTTTTTACAAAGGTGTTTTGAACTAAGAATCTGATGTTTCCTTCAGGTGTAAATCTGCTGAATATCAAATGGTACCATAGTTTCATATTCTTATTTCTCTTCTCTTTACTGCGTTAAGCTTTAACCCTTTCCTATACAAACTGTATGTGTGTGTGTATGTGTATGTTAGACCAGTTTAAGTGTTTATGTAGTTAATAAAGTATTACTTGTATTACACTTGACATTGTTCATTGTTTGTTCATAACTGGAGTCACTTAATCATGCAGATTTATGCTACAAGCTCTTTGTAGAATTGTACAGTAAGAAAGTTATTTCCCTTAACCAGGAAATTAACGTTCTTAGAATTGACAGACAGTTGACCCTGAGAGGTCAGCTAAATATCTACAGCGGATCTAAATATTTATAATTAATTATAACTAGTTATGATTAATTATTCATATTTCCCCATGAGCTGATTCGCTACAGTTGGAACACTAATCTGTTCGCTGTCCACGCTGGGCCGTGTTGTCTGTGTCAGAAGTGGGGTTTCAGGCTATTCGCCGGAACATGCCCACTCTTCAGCATCTGAAGCCTTTAATGACATGGAGTCATCAACAACGGCTTCCTCCTCAGATGCGCCGAAGGAAATCAAGCCGCTCACAGCAGACAAGGGGCGCTGATCCTCAGGTGTGAAGCACACAGGAAAATTGAGTCTCGGGGGAGAGTGATGTACACAGGAGCTGTGCCTATGTGAGGCCAGTGTTAAAGCCTCACTGCTCCGCTGTTTCTTTCTACTAGGGGAGAGAGGAAATGGGAGGGCAGAACGGAGAGGGCCATCTTCATTAAAAGAGGAAGCAGGGAAGGGCGAGACTCATGCTCTCGCAGTGAGAGCATGCCGTCTCAGTGAGCACGGCCTCTGCGTGGGAACTACCCCAACAAGTGAAGCACTCACATTGCTCATCTGCATTGTGCAGGGGTTCCCTGCAAGAGCCACATTCGCCGCACAACATATGCAGCCACGTTGCTGGAAATTTGCTCAGAAATTTTCTCATAGATGTGCCAGATGGTCACAGAGGAAGGCTTGTGGCTTCTTCCGCTGCCAGGGGCTCCTTCTACGGCAGCGAGCAGCACGCTGAGCTGAGCTTCTTCCTTCTTTTGCTTCTTGCTTGTAGTGTCAGTGAGCAGATGATCTTCGTCGCTGAAGGAAAAAAAATTCTGACGAAATGGCACTCAGAGCCGACTTAAATAGAGGTCGGCTCCTCCCCTTTTGGCAGGTTGAAGCACCATTGGTTTGTGCAGCTACACGAACTTGAACAAATCAGGCTTTGGTATCAGAGTAAACAGGGGCCCGTACGTCGCTAACTCCATTAGCTGGATTTGATTGTTGATGATTTGGCATGATCTTGGATTATTTTGATCTTCGAAGTTCATCCTGGACTTGCTGTCATAGCAACAGGTCCGAAAGCTTAAACCTGCTCAGGGGCCAGTTTATTTCATGTAAACTGTCACACCCGTTAGACTGTCTGTGTGTGTTCTCCTCCCCCACGTGCTCCATGTCCTGGGTTTCCCCTCGTGTTCCTCTTTGCCGATATTTGGTCCTTCCCGTTCCTTTCCTATTAGTTCATCATTTCTTTCCAGCTGTGTTTTTCCTCATGTCATCTTGTTCATTAGTTCCAGGTGTGTCTTGTCTATTCCTTGATTAGTCCCATGATTTAAGCCCTGTGTGTTTCCATGTCTAGTGTGCTGTCTTGAACGTCGATCCGTGTCCTACGTGTGATTTCCTAGATGTCAATAAAGACTGTTGATTATGATTCTCCTGCGTTCTCCTCCTTCCTCGCTCCTTGTTCCTCGCTCCTCACCGTAGGCACACCATGACAGAATACAGCACCGATAACCGAAAGTAAGCGGCACCCCTTCTCCCCGTGTTTTTGTTTTGAAAGTTTTTTTGTTTTCCTTTTTTTTTCCTCCCCCCGCGATTATGGAGATTGCGGCACGCTTCATTGCCCTAGCCCGTAGAGATCTCCCCATCGTCGAGTATGCCTAGGAGTTCTGCGGGCTCGCCGCAGTGACGGCATTGGATGACGCCACTGCCAACTCTCTGTTCTGGCACAGTGCCAACTACCATCGCCCCGTGGACCTCCCAGACACCACGGGACTAAGCTGGAGGGAAGGGATCCTCCGGTGTCTGGAGAGCGTCCAGTCCCGAGCCAGAACCAGCCCGCTGGCTGCGGCATTCTCAAGCCCGTCGGCCGCTCCGAAGTCAAGTCCACCGGCCGCTCCGTTGTCAATCCCACCGGCCATGGCACTTTCCAGCCCGCCGGCCGTTCCGAAGTCAAGCCTGCCGGCAGCGCCAATGTCAAGCCCACCCTAACTACTAACTAGTCTGAAACTGAAAACAAAGTCCAAACAGTATGAAGGTGTGACAATAATGGATCCCCTCCCTTACATTATTTAAATTTAAAATGTTATTCGCTCCTATATTTAAAGTGAACAGTGTGTGTGTGTGTGAGTAAATTGCTGTAGTGTCTGGACCAATCAGACACACCATTTTTCATTTGATTTAACAAATCAATTATTCATTAGATTAACAAACATTCACAGACCCCTCACCCAATAAACATACTGGGTGCCAAAATGTCTGTGAACAGGGCCCCGGGACCCTGGTTACCATGGCAACCCTGACACCAGATGCATTTACGATCTAATGGAACGCGAGAATCACCCCTCCCACTACAATGTCCATAGAAAATCCACAGTGCACAGTAGAAATGGACTTTTCTACTAATTAATTCATAGGGAAACCTTTCTTTGAATGAACAGTGTATCCTTCAGGTCATGGTGTATGTTGTCTTTGATATTTTGACTATTTTATGCATGCTTGTGATGGAACCCATTCATGTCATCCTTTCACTGTATGTAATCCTACCTTGTTTAGTATCTATGAATTCGCCTTCTGATGATCGAAATTTTTATGTATTATATGTATTCCATGAAGAAAGAGTCAAAGATTTAAAGAGAGGCTTCACAGTCTAAATAAATTAAATTACATTTTGTATCAAATGTTAGTGTTCTTAGTTTAAAATGTTGAGAATCATTTAATATGTCATTTATTGACCATTTAATAAGGAGGCTGGGTTCACTAGCAAAAATGTGTTGGCGCTTCTCAAAGATAAGTGATTATGGGACATGTTATGGGCTACGGCTTCCAAACAAACAAAGTACATTAAAGCAAACACAAGAACAGAGAACTCTCACTCAAACGGCAGCATCCCAACAGCTACCGCAAAGACAACAAATGCGATGAATGTCTGGGGCAGGAGACAGCGGGCAGAATGGCAGCGACCAACACCGCTGAGCTCTACGACGCACACACAGCGAGCTCACAACGACGAACCAAATCAACCGACGGCCCACATGTTGAACGACCCCCTTCAATGCCATCCTCCTCAGCTTTTAAGTGCGCTCCATCCTCCACATAACCACCTGCAGCTGCGTCCAATTAACACTGCGCAGAGGGAAAGGGAAAGAGAGAGAGAGTAGGGAAACTGCACAATAAACAAACACATCACCACAGCAAAGATAAATAATAATAAATAATAAACAATTATGTCCAGAGGCCCTTTTTGCCCAGCCCTCAACTGAGCCTAATTAAATGTCCAGTGTAAAAACAAGAATTTAATTTCATAGATCTCGTAGCACTTCAATCCTGACTTTAAAGGTGACAGCAAAATGACAGCACATCCTCCTCAACTAGGAATAACAATATAGAGTAGTAGAGGGCATGAACAGTCCTTGTGAAACAAGACAGATATAATTCTCTCAGCTATATTTTATCAGCACTATTGGCCCTATGGATGCAGACTGTATGGTGAGCATTTATTTTCCCTGTGAAAGTGGCCTTGTTCAATGCACTGAGTTCATTTTTCACTGACAAACATTGTGTGCTGCCTGAAGGAAATTGTACGATTCACAGAATCAACACACAAAGCTACATACAGGAGTGAATAATGGTCTGTGTACTGCTTCACAGACTCCTCCAGGTATCAGCAGACATATTAAGCAGCGGTGAGGGCTGGGAAATAAAGAAAGTTTGTCAGTTTTCTTTGGTAATATGGGGATGTGCACTCAAGTGACAAACAAATGCCTTGCAATAGGTTATAGAGGACGGCAGGCCAGGTTTTTATTGCTCATTACTATATGGTTTGCATAAAAAAATTACAAACCATAAGGCATTCTGGTTGTCCTTGAAACTGTTATTGAAAATGTTGTATTGAAGTCAAATCAAACTATGTGTCATATGCTTTTATCATACAATGCATTTATCTAAGTATATTACAAAAGATTCCTGATTCGTCATTCAAAATATATGTAATATGATGGATTTTCCCCCAAAATCATCTCTATTAAAATCTAAAACAAATATTCAGTAACACTTTATACAAACTTTCATTAATGCATCATTAACAAATATTTAATCATACTTAACTGATAGTTAGTTATTTTATATTCACATATCTAGAAATGTGAGCTAATGTGCTTGTTAATATTTACTAATGAACTTACTAAACATTACCTAATTATTAACAGATCATTATTTCATGTAAACTGCTTATAAATGTCATTAAACTTCCAGTTTCACTTTTTGAAAATATTCAAATGATTTTGACATATGGTTTACAATGATTAACGGATCATTAGTTAATGCTTACAAATGCCATTAAACTTTCAATCCATATGCCTTTTTTGTAAATCTACAAATGATTTCAACGGGAATTAGGTTTCACTTTATTTTGATGGTCCCTTTAACACATTCTGTTGACTATAGGTAACGTTGCACCTAAATGTCTACTAACTCTCATTAGAGTATTAGTAGAGTATTAGTAGACTGGTAGGGTTAGGGTTAGAATAACGACATGTATTTGCTAAATTACCTATAGTCAGTAGAATGTCTGTTGGGAGACCATCACAATAAAGAGTTAGAAAATATTAAGCATAAAGTCTACTAATACTCTAATGTGAGTTAATAGACATATAGGTGCAACATTATTTATTGTCAACAGAATGTTGAAAAGGGACCATCAAAATAAAGTTTTACCCGGGAATTATAATGATTATTGATTTTTGATGATTAATGATAAAAAACTTATTTGTTAATATACTTTTGAATGCTAACAAGTGTCATTAAACTTAACTTGTCAAGTCAAGTCACCTTTATTTATATAGTGCTTTTAACAATACAGATTGTGTCAAAGCAGCTTTACAGTATCAAAATAGGAAAATAGTGTGTTAATGCAAAAGGACAATAGTAAACACTCAATTTTCAGTTAAAGGCAGCTCATCATTGAATTCAGTTCAGTTTAAATAGTATCTGTGCAATCAAGTCAATGATATCACTGGAAATTAAGTGTCCCCAACTAATCAAGCCAGAGGTGACAGCGGCAAGGAACCAAATCACCATCAGTGACAGAATGGAGAAAAAAACCTTGAGAGAAACCAGGCTCAATCAGGGGGCCAGTTCCCCTCCAGCCAGACGAACCAGCAGGTTGATCCATGCTGCAGCAAAGTTAGATTGTGCAGAGGGCTCATCTGGTTCCGTGGTCTTGTCCCGATGGCCGATTAGGAGACAAGGTCTTCACTGGGATCTGTCTCTGGGGCTCATCTAGTTGTCCTGGTCTCCGCTGAAATTCAGAACTGTCTCTAGGTGCTGATCCACCATCTATGCTGGATATGGACTGGATCTGGTGGCTACAGTGACCTTGGAATAAGAAATAAACTGACTAATATTAGCGTAGATGCCATTCTTCTTATGATGTAACAAGTGCATGGGAAGTGTTCCCAGTTCTAGGTGATGATAAGACTCGAAAGTATTTATTTGACAAAACAGGGACATAAAAATAGAACTCTTTGGCGTAGGCCCCATCCGTAGCTTGAATCTGTAAGTCTTAGATAAGTCCAGCTATTGCTGCCGAAGATGAAGGCAGGGGCGGAGTCTACCCCCCTGCGTGGACAGGGCCAACCTGGTGGTGGTGGGGAGGATGGAGGGGAACGACACATCAGTATCTGCAAACACAAGGAAGGGTGAGTAGAGAGCTTATATATTCCTCGTATCGAGTGACGATTGGCTAGATCTAATTGTAATGTGTGACATAGCATTAAAGGGGTGGTTGACTGCCTTTTTTCTTTGCTTGATTGTGTTTATGGGGTGCAGTATAACATGTCTTTGTGTTTCGTTTGTTAAAAAACACCTTATTTTTCATATATTTCACCTTTATTGTAAGCCGCTTTCTCCATTGTCATTTGAACGACCGGTTGACGTCCTGATTCTATGAAGCCACTCCCTCAGAAATAGGCAATGGGCTCAGATTGGTTAGGTGGCTGGGTGTGTTGTGATTGGCTAAACCGCGTACTGCACGTTGTCCAGAAACTTCACGCCCATTACCATTACGGGCGATAGTTGCATGTGCTCTGGTGGAATGTAAATAATGGTGTCAATATTGCCGTATCAATTTGAGCCAGAATCAGACCCAGATAGCGGTTGTAGCGAATCAGCTCATGGGGAAATATGAATAATTAACCATAACTAGTTATAATTAACTATTCATATTTTAGATCCACTGTAGATATTTAGCTGACCACTCAGGGTCAACCGTCTTGTCAATTCTAAGAACGTTAATTTCCTGGTTAAAGGAAATAACCTTCTTACTGCACAATTCTATAAGTTTGTAACGTAAATCTGCATGATTATTGACTCCGGTTATGAGTAAACAATGAACACATCAAGTGTGATACAAGTAAGGTTTTATTAACTACATAAAAACTTAAACTAGTCTAACATACTACACAAACACATTAAGCCGGTCTAACATAAACATACACACACACACACATACAGTTGGTATAGGAAAGGGTTAAAGTTTAGCACTAAAGAAAGAGACATAAGGAATGACATTTATGGAACCATTTTGCATATTCAGCAGATCTAAAACCTGAGGGAAAACGTCAGATTCTTAGTTCAAACAAACCTTGTAAAAAGGTGTAACTGATACTTAATGCATCAATTAAATCGACTAAGTTTGATACTTGCGTATGTCTGAAAAAGATTCCTGATGCAATCTTAAGGCCCCAAGATCTTGCTGAAGTTGGTTGATGAAAAAGAGCTAGTTTGAGTCAGAATCACTTGATGAATGAAAAGGACTAGGCCGGAGCCTGGCACGAGCTTTGGTATCCTGGAGCGTTTCTCACATCTTCATCTTAGCATCTCACTGAACCACCGAACAGGGCGGGTCACATGGAGTGTGGCCTTTTAAAGCCTGCAGAGATTCACGCCTCTCAAGATGGGTTCGTCCAATGAGGAAGGCTGAAATCCCAAGCGGGAGGTTGGAAATACTGAGGATTTTTATGACTCTTTGTCTGTAAGCATGGTATTTTGCATATGTAATTCGCTGGAGTGTTGAGGCACAAATTAGTACCGATTCTTAGAACATCAATATGTTGCAGAGGTATCAGCATGTAATATGCACTCTCAGTTAGATCATCCGAAGACGAATTCATAGATACTAGACATGGTAGAGTTACTTATATGAATGAGTGGTTTATCGTAAGCATGAATAAAAATAGTCTATAATACAACAGATTAAATACAACACAGCAATAATATACACAATGGCCTGAAGAAAATGGGTGTTCATTCAAAGAAGGTTTTCCTATGAATTAATTAGTAGAAAAGTCAGTTTCTCCTGTGCATTTGTGCCTTTCTTATGAGGAAAATGAGGGAGTTTATCCCCTGCATTCCTTTTAGGCCATAAAACCAGTGATATCAGCATTGGTTACCATGGAACCAGAGGCCTGTTCTGCCTTTCTGAGGTGTTAGGTGCATTTCGGGGGAAGGGTCCATAGACCCTCGTAATTGGCCATTTGGTTAGGTGATGGGGAGTTCGATATTATTTGTTAAATATAACAAAAAGTTGTGTGTCTGATTGGTCCAAATGCTACAAGTACTTTCATTCTAAATGTTGAATTGGATACATAAATGTAAGGCAATGAACCGCTGTATTACAACTTACTGCTATAGGGCGTCCTTATATGCAATAACAGTGTTTTTCTGCTTTAATGGGTTTTGTTACTTGAAAATAGTGTGTTAATGCAAAAGGACAATAGTAAACACTCAATTTTCAGTTAAAGGCAGCTCATCATTGAATTCAGTTCAGTTTAAATAGTATCTGTGCAATCAAGTCAATGATATCACTGGAAATTAAGTGTCCCCAACTAATCAAGCCAGAGGTGACAGCGGCAAGGAACCAAATCACCATCAGTGACAGAATGGAGAAAAAAACCTTGAGAGAAACCAGGCTCAATCAGGGGGCCAGTTCCCCTCCAGCCAGACGAACCAGCAGGTTGATCCATGCTGCAGCAAAGTTAGATTGTGCAGAGGGCTCATCTGGTTCCGTGGTCTTGTCCCGATGGCCGATTAGGAGACAAGGTCTTCACTGGGATCTGTCTCTGGGGCTCATCTAGTTGTCCTGGTCTCCGCTGAAATTCAGAACTGTCTCTAGGTGCTGATCCACCATCTATGCTGGATATGGACTGGATCTGGTGGCTACAGTGACCTTGGAATAAGAAATAAACTGACTAATATTAGCGTAGATGCCATTCTTCTTATGATGTAACAAGTGCATGGGAAGTGTTCCCAGTTCTAGGTGATGATAAGACTCGAAAGTATTTATTTGACAAAACAGGGACATAAAAATAGAACTCTTTGGCGTAGGCCCCATCCGTAGCTTGAATCTGTAAGTCTTAGATAAGTCCAGCTATTGCTGCCGAAGATGAAGGCAGGGGCGGAGTCTACCCCCCTGCGTGGACAGGGCCAACCTGGTGGTGGTGGGGAGGATGGAGGGGAACGACACATCAGTATCTGCAAACACAAGGAAGGGTGAGTAGAGAGCTTATATATTCCTCGTATCGAGTGACGATTGGCTAGATCTAATTGTAATGTGTGACATAGCATTAAAGGGGTGGTTGACTGCCTTTTTTCTTTGCTTGATTGTGTTTATGGGGTGCAGTATAACATGTCTTTGTGTTTCGTTTGTTAAAAAACACCTTATTTTTCATATATTTCACCTTTATTGTAAGCCGCTTTCTCCATTGTCATTTGAACGACCGGTTGACGTCCTGATTCTATGAAGCCACTCCCTCAGAAATAGGCAATGGGCTCAGATTGGTTAGGTGGCTGGGTGTGTTGTGATTGGCTAAACCGCGTACTGCACGTTGTCCAGAAACTTCACGCCCATTACCATTACGGGCGATAGTTGCATGTGCTCTGGTGGAATGTAAATAATGGTGTCAATATTGCCGTATCAATTTGAGCTTTCTGGAGAAAGCAGAATGAGAGCCGGCTCGCATTCCACAAGGTTGTAAATGTATCGGGTTACCATGAAACCAGGGTCTTGTTCGGCGTCCTGGGGTGTTACAAAGTATTTGTGAAATCTAGCTAACAAAATATATATTGTGTGTTGGAGTGTTCCAGACGCTACACGGTAATGAAGCATGGCTCTTACAGATCGTTTCTGAATGGTAAGTATTTTTTTTATTTCTCTCAAAGATTTTAGATACGCTGTTAATTGTAAATGCTACTGCTGTTTATGTTATCTTTTGAGGTACGGTTTTCTCCTGATTAAAGATTTAATGTAGCTGAATACATGAATACAAGACTGAGTAGTACCATTTTTTTAAGTTATTGTTTTATTTATAGAATGAACAACTGTTTGTCTATTCACAAAACTTAGTTTACTCACAATTTGTCGTTTTCTTTAGGTATACATGTAGCAACTGTGTAAAAATGCCAACAAAAACTGAAAACATCTGTTGCAAAGAAATACATAAGGTATTATAAAAATATAGTCCCAAAATTATGCCTATATACTTTATAGTTATGTGTTGTCCTTTTGTCATAAGCTGTAATATAATTATATCAAAAGATGGAGGGAAGGTCAATGCACAGGAATTACTTATTCTCTAACAATTTTTTTTAGGTTGTACAACGAATGATGCAGGTTCCGAACCCACCTACATGCATGGTTCAGCATCCAGGCTTCGAACCAAGCTGCTTAAATGCATACACTTTACAAAATATACATAATATTTATATAGCTGACTATGGAGCAGTGAGACGCAGAACAGAAGAAGAGTATGTTTTTATTTATTGTTCAAAAAGTTTGATGTGTAAAATCACTTTTGTAAAATCAGTTACATAACAAAGAGATAAATAAAACAAATAATAATCTTTGGTAACACTTTATTCGGTAGTCCACTTTAGACATTCTATTAACAGTAAGTAACTTTGCAACTACATGTCAACTAGCAGTTAGTAGAGTATTAGTAGACTGTCTGCTTAATATCTTCTAACACTTTCTTTGTCAACATTCTACTAACCCTAAACCTACCCTGTCTACTCTTAGAGTTATTAGACATGTAGTTGCAAATTAATGAGAATTACTTGACATGTAGTTGACATGTAGTTACAAAGTTACTTATAGTTAATAGAATGTCTAAAGTGGACTATCGAAATAAAATGTAACCTAATCTTTCTGTATCAATGTATTTATAACATCAATATTTTCACATGACATTTACATGTTTCCAGTAAAAACAAAAGTTTTATACACACTTTTTGAAATTGTCCTTTCCTGCCATGGGTGTTTTCGTTACCTGGCCTACCGCAGCTTTGTCAGCTGGTGCTGGGGCTACCTAGAACGAGATATGAGGGTTGTCATCCCGTCATGTGTTGTTCACCGGATCCGCCAGCAGTTTCCTGATCCAACTGGCCAGTATGTTGGGTTCCGGCCCCCCCTTGACTGAAGCGGGACACATGGCGTGCAATCACATCTTCCTTTGATGGTTTTTCAATCTGTGAAGACAGAGGTGGTGGAATAGGGACTGCATTCAGCTCTTCTGTGTATGGCATGGGGTCCAGAAAGACTTTATCTACCATCGACAGTCTTTAAGAAAAGATGAAATCTAAAGTCACTATATTGTTTTATATAACTACTGATAAACAATCCTACTTTGCTGTGCAGTTTTCATGTGTATTATTTATTAATAATTATTTATTTTCTCATTTATTTTATTACAGTTATTTATTAATTTCATATTGTTCATATTGTTGAACAAAATCCTTTGTTCAACTTACTGTATGTTGGGTCGGTTTTCACTGGCTTTGCTGTGCATTCCCCCTTTTTGGACTTAGGAAAAATGAATTTGAACACAGCCTGTCCTGTAGTTGTTGTTGCCTGGTCACGGTCAGCATTTTCATTGTAGTGCATGGCTGCGAGATACAACCTTTAAACGGAGAACAACACATAAAATATGACAACATTACTAGACAGTAAGAGATTTTCTTTTTTAGTAATAAATTAGCTATTGCTACGCCTGTTACCTGCACAACATCCCTATGAAAGGGAAAAAACACGTTCTTTGAGGCGAAACGAAGAATAAGGCAGTGAAATGCCTCCAGTGATGATGTTTGGAATTGGTGACTGAGTTTTTCTACGTCCTTCAGTACTCTCCTGTTGTATAGCACCTTTCCCAACTTGTGGGGTTCCACTGATCCTGTAGCGGCACATACATGAAACTATGAAGATGATATGTACATTTTACCAGTTCACTGTCACATTAGTTATACTTTTTATATAGTCATACCTGGTTGGAACCATTTCTTTTGATCCCTGGAATCTCTGTCCGGGTGTTCACACTTAGGGAACAGGGGGTTTTCGTGAACATGCACATTTTGAATGTGGTTCAGCAGTGAGGTCTACTTTGCCACCTTTTCTGGCCCAGACACAGAGGAAGTCGCACTACAGTATATGTGATTTTTTTTATGCTACGCAACCATGTCTTCAGCACCTTGCAGTCTTTTCTCTGTGAAAGTTTGTCTAGTTTCTTTGACAACCCTATACAAGCACATACGTCAGTTGTATAAGTATTACTTTTACATAACCAAATCACAAGCTAAATGTACATTTACAAGCCTGTCATCATGTTTATAATGAATTCAATCCAAATAAGAATATGTACCTTTCTTAAAGTGCCACACGTCATAGAACTGAGTGATGCTGCGTTCCCTCAAATACTTTTGAATCTGTGGATGTCTATCGGTGATTACGTAGTCAACAGCTAAACCATTTGACTCCAGTTTATCCAGGCAACGCTTTAATCCCTCCTTTTCCATGTGGTAACTGCCTCCCGCCTCGTTGCTCTATTTTGGGAATAGCATATTTAAAATATGGAAGTGTTAACAGTAACAGATTGCATAAAGAGTAACAATTTTTGTACATAACTAGGAGTTTCTAACCTGAATTAGTTGAAGATCCAGAATTGTGTTGGTTTCCACATGCATCAAAGTGTAGCTACCAAATTTGGCTGAGTGTCCTATGGCACACATAATCGAAAGTAGACCATAAATGATACCAGTAATTCAATATTTTATGAAAACTACAATACTTTCAAAATAAGCAGCCTAAATATTAATATTGTTGTAAGCATACCTGGTGTGTCAGCGTGCATAACTCCAGCTAACAGAACCTTTCCCTGCTGTTGCAGCTGTATAATAATATGTAGTTGATCTCTGTTCCACTTATGTATGATGGTAGGCTCAATGAAATTCCTGGCATGTTTCCTGAAAGTGCTATATTTCGTCATCTGGAGGGAGGTTCGTGGCCTTGAAAATCTATGAAAGAATAAATACAGAAACATGCATTTACATACAAACTGAATGAACACAGTTACTTTCCTATAAATTTACTTGTAATATGGTTTTACATACCTTCTGCAGTTGAACAAAGGATCCACAGGTAAAATATGTTGCAGCAGACAGTAACAGGTTACTCCCTACTATGGGCTGGCTCTGCCACTGTCTGTGGTACTGACACTTCTCACAGAGCTGAGTGAATGCCACAAAAGTCCCCATTTGCCTGCTTTGCTCTGCACATTTTGTCTTACAAATTGGACAGGACCCCAATAACTCTCTTAGGCAACTTTCAAAAACGATGTATTTTTTTTTAGTTAGTCTGGGGATCTATCCTAAATATAAACAAATATAAAATTGTCCTATTTTAATATGTTGATTGAACCGTAATTAATTTTAAAAAATTTGAAATTTATAACTTACGACAATTCAGATTCCTCAGTGGCAGTACACTCGGGGTTATATGTCGAGTCATGTGGTTCCACTAGTACTTCTGATTCAGTGTCATCTTTTTCCTTCTCCTTCTCCAATACCAGACGAGGTCTCTTGCTTGGTCTGAACATTGAGCCCTTTATTGGTATCGAAGACAGATGCACATCTTGCAACATGACAGTTGTTTCGGTACCAACCTTCAAGTCTTAGATTCCAGCTATTGCTGCTGAAGACGAAGGCAGGGGCGGAGCCTAACCCCAAAAGAAGTGAAGGAAGTTATATATCCACCAGTTGAAGTATTACTTAGAAGATCCTAGAACATTCAAGACGAAACAAAACAAATGAAAAGAATATTTAATTAAGTTAAAAATGTACCAGATTATTATCTAAAAGTGTTGGTGCTTTATAGAGTAGAGTAGAGGGACCGCAATAGGCCGGATAGTGATAGAGCCCACAGGAGGAAAGGCCTCGATAGGCCACAGGAGGAAAGGCTCCAATAGGCCACAGTGGGAAAGGCCCTGATAGGCCACAGTGGGAAAGGCCCCTATAGGCCACAGAGGGGAAGGCCCCAATAGGCCATAGTGAGAAAGGTCATTATATGCCACAGAAAAAAATGCCTCAGAAGGCTACAGAAGGGAAACCTGAGAAAGACAGGCCGCAGAAAGAAATGCCACAAGGTAAGCTGCATAGAGAAAGGCCACGAAAGATAGGCCACAGTGAGAAAGGCTAAGGTAAGCCGCAGATAGTAAACCACAAAAGGTTGTTAGGAGTAATATTAATAGGCATTACACCACCACCAGTAATTGCATATAGACTACCTTGAGGACAACTTGAAATTATTTGCTGAGCCTTTGAGATGGTTTGAGGTTCAGGTCTAATGTATGATTCGAATGCGGAGGATGACCATCTGCCCAGTAGCTTGATGGCTGATGTTGGAACTCCACATTCAGCAGCAGTAGTGGCCGCCCCAATCCTAAAGGAATGGCCGGTGTATTGAAGTGGTGACAGACTGCTTTCTAAAACAGTGGCTAAATGAGAGCTGAACCAGACCGTAGTTATTGGTGCACCGTTAGGTAAAATAAATAAGGGAGAGTGAATAGAAGTGCGGAGACAAATTTTTAGATATCTAATCATGGAGGAATAGGGGCAGAACTGGTAATCATTTTTATATAGAGACAATGTATATGGAGTGCTTAAGGAAAATGGTAAAGAAGTTAGGTGAAAAGTGAATATCTGAAAGTGACAAATCTCTTGAAGATTCAAAATGCTTAGATTCAGACGTAAATTCTCCTGGACGCATAAAGCCATAGAAAGCTGTTAAAAACAAAGTTTCTAAAAGAACATTAATGTAACCAGAAAACAGACTGTTACGTAGGGATATAATTAGCCGTTATATTGTATATATGTACTTACACAAACCATTCGGAGGGTTGTTACATGTGTGTAGCTACAGAAATATTACAGCTGTAGATACTATGTACCAATGTGTACTTACACTGTGGTTACATACTACGTACACATCTAGTTACTATGTAAGTAGACAAGTATTAGGGCCACTTAATATAAAGTGGTAAAGGAAACATCTAATTTAGCAGGATTTCGGAAAGGTTTGGGCAGGGAGTAGGATCCTGCTTGGCTGAGGGACATAGACGTCTGATAGACTGAAAACGAAAACAACAAAAGCGCATCAGCTACCATATTACAGTGACGGGGAATATTAGCTTTAAAGATAAAAATGTGAATAACTGACTGCCAGGTCAGTCTCCTCAGAATCTGCATAATCAAAGGGCAATTAGATCTCCCTTTGTTGATAATGGTGACCGTGGCTTCATTATCGCAAAATAAAATTATATGCTTACGGGACCATGCTTCACCCCAAAGAAAGCTGGCTACAGCGATAGGATAGATTTTGTGAAGAGCCGATGAGACAGAACCTGAAGCTAGGTTAGGAAAATCATTTGGCCAGGTTTCAGCGAACCATTGCCCTTGAAATTTTATTTTAAAAACTAATAGAGGGGCGGCGTCTGTGAAAAGTTATAATTCATTAGACGATTCTGAAACATCATTATAGAAAAAAGAGATGCCTTTCCAGTTATTTAGCAGAAGATTCCAGAATTTGAGATCAGACAAGCACCCTTCGTCTAAGTGGATCAAATCATATACATTTGGCACGGAATAAGCTAAAGGTAACAGACAAGAGATAAAAGATCTGCCTTGGGGAATGATACTCATGGAGAAGTTTAGATGACCGAGCAGAGAAAGCATGTTTCGTTTTGATATGGTGCGTAGAGATAAAAAAGTCTCCATAACTGATCTAATTCTGAGGAGTTTTTCGTTTGGGAGAGAAGCTTGCATTTTGACCGTATCTAGTAAAATACCCAGGAATTCAAGAGAAGTTGACAGACCCAGTGTTTTTTCTTTAGACAGGAGAACACCAACATCACTAAAGACCTGTTTAAGTGTGTCAAGTACTTTAGTTTGGAATGAAGGAAAATCAATAAGCAAAAAATCGTCCAGCAGGTTCAAAACGAAAGGAAGCTTACAGACATTCAACAGTATCCAGCACAGCTCTTCTGTGAGACAATTAACACTTTTTGGACTACTCCGGCATTCGAAGGTGAGTCTGACTGTGAAGTAGAATTTAGAATTCCATTTGACGCCTGTCAGACCCTGTTCAGTGCTTTGTGTGTGTTCTGCTCCCCATGTGTTTCCATGCCCTTATTTGGTCCTTCCCGTTCCTGTCCTAATTGTTTCCAATTTGTTCCAGGTGTGTCTGGTTATTATCCTTGTTTCCCTGTGTATTTAAGTTTGAGTCTGTGCAGTCTGTCTTTTTCTGGAATTGTTTGTCTATCCCCTCTGCTACGTGTGCTTCGCTTTCGTTTGGATTAATAAAGACTGTTAATGTGAATTCCCTACGTCTCCTTGCTCCTTCGCTCCTCGCCACATCACAGTAGTAGCAGCGATCATGACAACGCCGGAGAGAGCCCAATCAGAAGGATGAATTGGTATGGTTTTGAAAGCGTCCATGGTATTGCTATAGCTAGCCAAGCACCTTGGCCAGCTAACTTAATTAACTGGATAGTGTTATCGACCGAAGCGTAATACAGAGAAAAACGGTTCTGAGGGGATACATTCATTAACGCTTGCTGTGAAATTCGAATGGGGAGAGGACATGTCAAATATTAACCATTTTTCCCTGAATATTTCTGGGTGGCGACTCCGAGCGAATTAACCCAAAAAGGACTAAAGGGAGGAGAGGTGAGAGGACCGATTACGTAACCTTTATTAACTTCTTTCTCGAGCAAAGCGGAGACCACATCTGGTTCAGCGAGAGCAGATTGTAAATTTTTTGCTACAAAAGAAGTAGAGAGAGGGAAAAGGACTCCTACCCAAAATCCTTGGGAAAGACAAGTAATTAAGAAATCAACGAAAGGTGGATCAGGGTGAGAAGAGAGATAGGAAGAAAGTACTGGGACAGTAATGGGATTAGAGGGGTGAACACTCAGAATTTTTTTCTGAGAAGGGACCTTCACTCTGGGAGGAGGCTTGAACCTCCGTGGGCAAGCCGATTTCAGGTGTGGGTCCTTGCAGAAGCAGACATGAGCAAATTTACATTGAGGGAAGGAACACACAGATTCATTAAAATTATTACATAAAGCAGAGCCATTAAATTTCAGAATAGGACAGCCTCTGGCATCTGCCGGCGTGCTTACATTTGCAGCACCGTGGACAGCGTCTGTAGCTCGACTATCGTAAGCTTTGGGGCAAAAAGGTGCCGATTGACCAAGCTTTTCTGGCCTGCAAAATAACGAACTAAGAGTTCAGTGTCTGTGTTAATCCTTGAGTTGTATAGAGTAACGAAAGATGCAAACTTTGCAGAGAGGGATTTATGGTATTCATATGATATTCATGAAATAGCGTACCCCAATAACGCTGATTGAAATCTGCCATAATAGCCAAGTAAAGGTCTAATTCATCCCTACGATTAGGAAAAACTTGACATAAAATATCCCTGTAAATACTAAAAGCAATTATGAATTCACCGAATTAAAGATTCTGTTGCAGTCTGGGATCAGACGTTTTAAGGAAAACTGCCATGTCACCACAGTCTACCATTTGCCGATCGGCTGCGGGTGAAGGAAGCAGCAGTGTAGCTAGGTTAATGTCCTTACCTTGGATAATATTTTGTCTTAATTGGGATGACACTGTTACTGCAGCAGGTGAGACAAAATGCCTACCGAAAGCTTGGGCTGGAACTGCAGTGGATAGATTGAAATGCGATGTCATAGGTAGGGCGTTAATGTCTTGACTTGAAGTGTTAGCCGACTGGTTAGGTGCCTGTATTCCCGAGGATGTAGAGGTGGCACTCAAAGGGTCGTTGGATCCGCAGGCGGGAGGAAAAGCCGGGGGGAAGCCTGAAGAACTTGAAGGCGGGGTTAAACCTGGAGTGCAACCAGCAAGAGCATTCTTGAAGATAGCCATTTTGGATTTGAAACCCTTAACAGTATCTGAAAGGCTTTTGAAAGCCTGGATGAGCTGAGCATTGGCATCAGTATCTTCGGAGTTAGGCGGAGGATGCGAGGTCTGCGCGGATGTCATAAGTCTTTTTGCTGCGTGAGGCGAAGATGACTTAGCTGACCGCTTCCTACTAGTTTGTTTGAGTTGCTGATGTTGACTGGGGTGAAGCAGGTGGAGTACCCAATGTGTTGAAGGCCAAAAGTAGCCGATCATCTCTTGACAGACCTTGGTTGATAGGAATGCCGGCAGCCTGAAGAGTATTGATAATCTTCTCTGAGGACCACTAAGCCCATGGAGAGTCATGGTTTTGAAGACGAATGCTACACCGAGTAGCAACGGGAGATGGTGGAATGAAATCATCATCTGAGTTATCACAGACAACGAGAGGTTGCTGTGACATTTGGGTTTGAACAGGATGGTCGTAAGGAACGACACATCAGTATCTGCAAACACAAGGAAGGGTGAGTAGCGAGCTTATATTTTCCTTGTGCAGAGTGACGATTGGCTAGATCTAATTGTAATGTGTGACGTAGCATTAAGTCTTCCTAGTAGAACTTGCGCTAAAGCTTCCATTTCCGGTTGACCTAATTAATGCAGCCTAACAATCCCTTAACGGATTTGAGTAATAGAAATGTTAAGTGTGTTATGTGTAAGCCAGGTTAAAGAGATGGGTCTTTAATCTAGATTTTACTGACAGAGTGTGTCTGCCTCCTGAACAGTGTTAGGTATAATATTTCAGAGTTTGGACGCCAAATAGGAAAAAGATCTGCTGCCCGCAGTTGATTTTGATATGCTAGGTATTATCAAATTGCCAGAGTTTTGAGAACGCAGTGGACGTGGAGGACTATAATATGATAAGAGCTTGCTCAAGTACTGAGGTGCTAAACCATTCAGGGCTTTATAAGTAATTAGCTGGATTTTAAAATCTATACGATGTTTAATAGGGAGCCAGTGCAGTGTTGACAGAACCGGGCTAATATGGTCATACTTCCTGGTTCTAGTAAGAACTCTAGCTGCTGCATTTTGGACCAGCTGAAGTTTGTTTATTAAGTGTGCAGAACAACCACCCAATAAAGCATTACAATAATCTAACATTGAGGTCATGAACGCATTAATTAGCTTTATTGCATTTGACATTTAGAGCATAGGTCATAATTTTGATATATTTTTGAGATGGAAAAATGCAGTTTTACAAATGCTAGAAATGTGGCTTTCGTAGGAAAGATTGCTATCAAATAGCACACCTAGGTTCCTAACTGATGACGAAGAATTGACAGAGCAGCCATCAAGTGTTAGACAGTGTTCTAGGTTATTACATGCAGAGGTTTTAAGTCTGGCAATTAACACCTCTGTTTTTTCAGAATTTAGCAGTAAGAAATTACTCGTCATCCAGTTTTTTATATTGACTATGCATTCTGTTCGTTTTTCAAATTGGTATGTTTCGCCGGGCCGCGAAGAAATATAGAGCTGAGTGTCAACAGCATAACAGTGAAAGCTAACACCGTGTTTCCTGATGATATCTCCCAAGGGTAACATATAAAGCGTGAAAAGTAACGGTCCTAGTACTGAGCCTTGAAGTACTCCATACTGCACTTGTGATCGATATGATACCTCTTCATTCACTGCTACGAATTGATGACGGTCAGATAAGTATGATTTGAACCATGCTAATGCACTTCCACTAATGCCAACAAAGTTTTCTAGTCTAAAAGAATGTTGTGGTCGATAGTGTCGAGCGCTAAGATCCAGTAACACTAATAGAGAGATACAACCATGATCAGATGATAAGAGCAAGTCATTTGTAACTCTAATGAGAGCAGTCTCAGTACTATGATCAATTCTAATAATTCTAATAATAATAATACTAAATCCTGACTGGAAATCCTCACAGATACAAGAAGGAATATAATTGTGAGGATATTACCTTTTCTAGTATCTTTGACAAAAAATGGAGATTCGAGATCGTTCTGTAATTAACTGGATCTATGGGGTCAAGTTGTGTTTTTTTAATGAGAGGCTTAATACCAGCCAGTTTGAAGGTTTTGGGGACATATCCTAATGACAATGATGAATTAATAATTAAATCTGTGAGCACCTCTTTTAGGAGCTTAGATGGAATAGGGCATGATCAGATGATAAGAGCAAGTCATTTGTAACTCTAATGAGAGCAGTTTCAGTACTATGATACAGTCTAAATCCTGACTAGAAATCCTCACAGATACAATTTTTCTCTAAGAAGGCAGGAAACCTTTTCTAGTATCTTTGACAGAAAATATACCTCTAGTTTGGTTTTCCTCCAGCTGCGCTCCATTTTCCGGGCTGCTCTCTATAGGGTGCGAGTGTGCTCGTTATACCACGGTGTCAAACTGTTTTCCTTAATCTTCCTTAAGCGTAAAGGAGCAACCATATCTAAAATGCTTGAAAAGAGAGAGTCCATAGTTTATGTTACATCATCAAGTTTTTCTGAGCTATTGGATATGCTTATGAATAAATAAATCAGGAAGATTACTGATTACTTACAAAGTAGTCTTTTGTGGTAGAAGTGATGGTTCTACCATACTTGTAACAAGGAAGATAAATTACAGTTTTAGCTATATGGAGCTATATGGAGTGTACACATGACTAGATAATGATCTGAGCTGTCATCGCTTTGCTGCAGAATATCAACACCGATATTATTAAATCTAGAGTATGATTTCAACAATGAGTAGGACCTGACATGTGTTGTCTAACCCCAATAGAGCTCAGAATGTCTAGAAATGCTGATCCCAATGTATTTTTATCATTATCAACATGGATATTGAAATCACCAACAATTAAGACTTTATCTGCAGCTAGCACTAACTCGGATAGAAAATCAACAAATTCTTTAATAAATTCTGTATGGTGCCCTGGTGGCTTGTATACAGTAGCCAGTACAAACATCACAGGGGATTTATCATTGACACTTGTTTCTTTGGATAATGTTATATGAAGCACCATTACTGTTGAGTGAATCTCAACAGTTTATACCAAGTGTAGAGGAACAAGCCAAAACTGATTGTCACACTAATCGATGGCACAAACAGGGAGCGAGACCCAAAGGCAGTAGAGACATCAGATTGTCACGAGTTTCTTGTATTGCTTCCATAGCATCCTCTACCCCAGAAACGGCTATGACAAGGCTTGTGAATACTGGTATTCTACCACCCCCTATACATCTTGAGAACAGATTTGAAGCATTAATGAACGATCAAACGAGTGAGGAATCCCCAAATGTGATTAAACATGGATCAGATCAGCCAGCAGCTAACATCGCTACTAACAGGCGCTCAAGGTTGAGCAGACAGTGGCTTTCAACTCAGAGCGTAGCTGAGTCCAGGACTCTGATAGTGGGCGACTCCATTATCAGTAACATCAGTAGCAGAAATACAACAACATGCTGCCTTCCTCAAGCAACCATTTCTGATATGAACAAGGAACTTTGGAAAGTTCTAATGAAGCACAAGACTGCAAATCGAATCATCCATGAACTAATATGTTTTCACGTTTGATTGGGCTGAACACATGGCTAAAAAGAATCTGCAGCTTAAAAAGAGTCAATTTCATCGACAACTTCAATCTTTTCTGGGGCCATAGACAACTATTTAAACTGGATGGCCTCCATCCAAACAAACTTGGTGCAAGAGTGCTAAAGGACAATATCTACTTCTCCCTCCGTCATCCTTCAGTAGTGTATGCCAAACTACTAAACCTGAATGGCACACACACACCTGGACAAAGTATGAGTGACGGCAGGACTTCATATCAGCTTCCGAGTCATCATGTGGTTGACACATCCCACAAGGACACTGATAAAACCACGCAGCCACAACAAGCACTGCTCATGGACACCATCCCGGCTGAGCCCTGCCCACAGAGGTCATCACAGACAGACTGTGACATATCAGAACAGCTCCAAGACTCAGAACCCAAGGATGACTTTTAGGAAAACAGCCAGGGAAGCCAGGACAACATATTTCA